>NC_056725.1:1664881556-1664936556 GCF_019279795.1 Protopterus annectens
CAACAAATGAAGGACAAGCATACAATGGTCTGCTCTCCTACATTAGAGCAATGGTAGAGACTTTTGCTAATACAAGCATGTCATGGTGAAAACCAGAACATTCCCTGCACGCACACAAACGTGTGATTTATACAAAGATGACATGCACAGTTGTTTATAAAAACACAAGACAACAAGAAACCAGCTTTGCATGTCGCGCACATTCAGCAGACAGCCCAAAAATCAACAGGTTACTCATGAATAATTGCGACCAGAAGGGATGATTACTTGAGCAGTCTTGCTTTCCACTGCTGAAATCCACAATGGGTAATCAAAGCAAATCCAACTGCTTGGGAAAATTAATCCCCTCCCACAGCGGTGAATTGCTTAGAGGGCAGGGAGACAAGAAGGATGGAACAAAGAGTCAATAGAACTGAGAAGGGAGAAACAGCTTTAACTTACACAACATTCCCTTCAAGGACAGTTATTATGCAATATCCTCACAAATGGAATGAATATTACACCAAGATTCCATCCATCCATCCACCCACAACCCCCCCCCCCCATTTTTTGCACATGGGGTCAGTGTGTCACTTGAAAAGTGACAATCATCTTGAGCCAAGGTTTACTGTGGCAGGGCTAGCCACCTGGTGGCGTAGTTCTTCCACACTACACACAGACACACACACACACACACACCCCTATGGCCAATTTAGAGTGCCCAATCCACCTACTGCATGTCTTTGGAGTGTGAGAGGAAACCGGAGCACCCGGAGGAAACCCACGTGAACACAGGGAGGACATGCAGACTCAACATAGTAGACACCCCAGCCAAAAATAAAATCAGGGAACCTCTTGCTGCGAGCCAACAACTCTATCCACTGTACTGCCCCAGATTACACCAAGGCTACATCCCCAGAAACTCAAGCTGCAGTTTCACCAGCCTGTAAACACAACAGTGGTGATCTCTGCAATTAGCATATTGCTACCACTGTGACAGCAAACTCAGAGGACACAGTTTCAAGATTCAAAAGTTCTTTCCACACAGAATCATCACTATATTTCAAAATGTGCTTCCAATAATAGCCTCTACTACAAGGCTACCTTACTTTGGAATAAACTGCTTAACCATATTTTGGTTCCAAGATCAAAAGTATGGAAAAACATTTTTAATTTCAAAATATAAGCCATCCTGTACATTTTCAAAATTAATTTGCTTTTTAAAATTGCTTTTAATGGATTTTTGAAAACAAAGCCCCTGCAGTCACAAGGAACAGGTCACTTTAAAATAACCACCAAACTGGCTTAGTAACACACATTCATACTCTAGTGTAAATGGCTCGGTCTTCCTTTGGATGTATAGCAAAGTAGTTTTCTGACTCTCATGAAATGGGTGGGCAATCATAAATACACCTCAGGCCCTTCAAACCCTCATGGAACAGGATCAAAACTAGATGTAGGTACCCAATGACAGGACTAATCTATAAACTGGGATATTTTGGCTGGGCTACTAATGATCTTCTGGGTCAACAGCCTAACAGCCACTTGTGGATATCCGAAGAGGAGCTCGGAAATATTGTGCCAGAAAAAACTTCTGCTCATTATCAAGCTGCATCTTCTTCATACTAAGCTTAAGCCTACTGCTGCTAAAAGCGACACTTTAATGCCCGAAGAACTTCTGGGAATCTGGAGTGCTCCATACTATTTACAAGTCCTTGATAGACACATGCAGTGATGGGTACTAGGACTATACTTTTGGGCATGTGGATTTTTGTACCCATTACCTTTTTACTAGTGCATGTTTATAGTAGTAACTCCCCTCCCTCAATAAGCAAAGTGTAACCCTACTAAAATATGATTGGTCTGCTGTACTGTTTTACAGTGAAATATTGTTATATTTTACATTATTTTGTCACTCAATTTTTTTTTGTACATGTTCTTCTGATTGGTGGTTTCTCTACAGTCCAAGTAGGAGGAGGATTCCAGATACTGCAGGAATTCTTACTTCTGTTGTAAAGAATCTGTTACTGCAGTTGAGCTCAAAGCCAGTTTGTTTTACACTGGAAGGGTTCCTTTGCACTCTGGTGGGAGTAGACTCAGCAGAGAGCTAAATTAAACTCATCCAAAGTGGGAACTACTACTCGATAGCTTACCATTTTTATCTGACTGGCCCGACAAGTTTAACTTTTTAGTCTTTCATCCTACTTGTATAAAGGCCAAACGTTTACACAATCCCCATGCTTGCATATAAGCACAGGGATCCAGTTTAAAACCATCTATAGGAAACGCTCGCCATAGTCTCTCACTGTTCACAGCTGCTCCAAGAGCTGCCAGTTTATGCAGGGGGTACTACTGCAGATCATCTAATAGTATACTAATAAAAAAGTCTTTAAGGGACTCTCCCTTACTCCTTCAAAAGCAAGAAATTGTGTCTCCTTACCCTACATAGCACAGGCTTGACTCAGACCTGCTGAATCTAGACTGTTTGGTATCACTGTGCTCTTAAACCAGCCATCTTACATCAAAAGTGCCTCCCTGCACCCTTGCACAGAAGTGCAAAAAAATGACTGACAAACAACTGGCTCAGCTTCTGGATCCATCCGAGTTGGGGACTGTTGGAGAAAAGCTCAGCTTGAGGATTTCCCATTGGTAGTTGTGTTAAAAATGTTTAAATTTCCTGTACATAAGCCTTGAGTTTGTGCAGGTTTGCTCTGTCTACCAGAGCTGCTCAATGTTTGGCAACTTTAGCTAGCGATCTGGAGTGCATGTACAATGAAATCCAAGGCATCCGCTAAAAAAAAAAAAAAAAAAAAAAGGTATATTTAAGCCAGCACTGCACTTTTGTTAACTATTTAACTGAGCTGCTGCTTCATTTTTGCTGTTTATGACCAAGTCCAGCTAGCCCACTTCCTTCCTAAAAAACACATTCAGAAAGATCTTGCCACAATGGATGGGCAGTTCCCCATCATTTCTCCTGCCAGCTTGATTGATATGGGCATCTTGAGACAATGTAGCAATTGCTTCATGTATACTGACAACCATTTACTCCTAAAGCAAACTAACACCCTATATGAGAGATGCAAATACACTGTGCAATTAAGAGTCAATTCTCTCACGTAAAAACAAATCAGACATCAAACAGGTTGTCAGCACAGACACTTCACCTCTCACACAAAATAAGGTCACATGTAAACCCACATACACGTAGGTACTCACTAAAAGCCTACCAAAAGAACACAGATCGCCCAAACGCACACCATCCACACACCAAGCATAAAAGAAACCACTACACAACACACATATCAGTGTCTCAACAAATAAGCCCCTATGTCTTGGTAATAGGCGACTTCACAGCGAGATACGCAAATGTTCCCCTCACCAAACTGGACAGGGAGAAGGTCACAGTCAGCTGCCTAAGAGGTGCCAGGATCCGACAAACCACACATGCACTCAGTCATTTAACAAGTACCGTTATGACTCTGTCATTGCCCATGTTTGGAGTGAATGACTTTACATGAACTGTGTGTATCCCAGACAGGTATGTTCCTAGACCTAAACAGTATCCTACCCTCTCCCAGGATGATGCCACAATATAAACAAAAAAATGACTGACAAACAATTGGATCAGCTTCTGGTGTCAGTCCAGGGGGATCCAATACAGTCAGCCTCGGAGTATATGGTAGATCGACCTCGTTGCTTTGCTAGAGATGGTCTGCACCTGTCCCCCCTTGGCTTTCAGATACTGGCAAAGGCCCTTGCCTACCTCATAGTGCTTTTTTAGGCAATGTCAATACAACAAATGTTTCCAACATAACAAAAATCTAACAGAGACAAACCCAGGATTGTGCTGCTTACGCTAGGAGTTTTAAACACAAAACTGCACTCCCTAGAACCACTCCTCACCTTGGAGGATGCTGACATCTGTGCAGTTACTGAGACTTGATTTAAGGCCACTCAGAGCACACCGACTGTGCAAGACTACAACACCTTCCACGTTCAGACCTCAAAATGAGTGTGAATGAACCAAAGATGGAGGTGTATTCACCTTCATTAAAACCAAACACACAGACTGGTCAAACAGCATGACTCAAACTACTTCACGTCCAATTACCTATTGGGAAAGTACCATACCACATCATTGTTAGCTGTAGATCCCCCACCATGAACCAGGATAAGCACACTGCCTACCTCAATTTACTGATATCCCTCGCCATACAGCCCAACACCTTAGTCATGGGTGATTTCATCTATCCTTCTATAGACTGGGGGGGGCACATGAGCAAATACACACTTGCCCAGAGGCTGTTAGTTAACAGAAATGCTCTGGAACAGACAGTCTGCACCCCCACTAGGGGCTCTAATGTTCTGGACATGGTACTCACCAACATGGGGGGGAGTCACTGTACTTCCCCATGCACGATGCCCTCCCTCATTAGGTCAGACAACAAATCAGTCTCGTTTGAACCAACTACTGGATGGATACTCTTACAGGAACAAAAACTAAAGAACTTCACCAAAGCTAACACAGCATACTAAATGATGGTACAAAAAGTTTCATACCACCCACAATTGCAGACACAAATGATCACTATGAAGAAGTGTATGCAAATACCCTATGCAAATACGCTGTACAAATACTTAAGCAACTGCATAAACTCTGCTGTACCTGACCAGGTCTTCCTGTAAAAACAAGCCACTGTGGTGGACTTAAAGTATAAGCAGATTATATAATAAGAGGAAGAAAATGTTTTCCAAAAGCAAGAGGGATATCACTCTGTAGAAGAGTTTCCTCCCAAGCCTATACAAGAAAAATCGGAAATCTTACAAAGTCTTCTAAAGCAAATTATAAAACTAAAAATTGCATCCCTAGCCAAGGAAAATCATAAGGCATTCCTCAACTACGTCCAAAGTCTAAAAGTGAATGCCTAGCTATGTGCCAAACTGGTTGTAGATGGGATCACTCATACTACACTGGAAGACATCACCAACCTGCTAGCTGACAGATTCAGCGCAAACTTCACTCCCTATTCCCACCTACTATATCTCAAAGCATACCTACCCGATACCAGTCCTCTGCCTAGTATCTCTAGAAAACAGGTCATACCTACTCTTGCCAAGAACCAAAAACATGGCCTCAATGGGACCAGATAATATCCCAGGTGGTTTACTAAAATAATCTGAAACAAGACCTAGAAGATCCACATGGCATTCTCTTTAATCACAGCATGAGAACTGGCTATGTTCCTGCAGAATTGATAACAGCAACAGTAATCACCTTGCAGAAAGGGCCCCCCCCCCCAACTGGCCTGGCCCTGGGAACTACTGACCCACAAGTCTAACCAGCCTCATCTGCAAGGGAATGGAAAGAATTATCATGGACCTTATCAACAAGGACACAGGCAACCTCCAAACACTGGACCCAACCCAGTGTCGTTAAGGGTAGATCATGCCTATTAAACCTGGTAGACTTCTTTGAGAATGTCACCAAAACCATGGACAAAGGTAAGACTGTGTACAGGGCTTGCCAAGGCTTTTGACACAATTCCCCACTCTGGCATCATTGCGAAATTCTTCCAGACAGGTATTAAACCTTACATTACTAGATGGGTTGCCAATAGGTATTAAACCTTACATTACTAGATGGGTAGCCAATTGGTTCACCAACGCAGCACACACGGTCAAAACTGGCGACTCCACCAGTAGATCTGTCACCAGTGGAGAACCACAGGATTCTATGCTGGGCCCCTTACTGTTTGGCATCTATTTCTCAGAAGTCCAGGCCAAAGTAGACGGCCTTTGGCTCCCAAGTTCCCTGATGATTGCAAACTGGGAGCAATCATTGAGTCACCCAACAATGTTAACATATTAGAAGAAGAGCTAACACAAACACATGACTGGTGCCAAAGCCATGATCTAAAACTAAATGCAAAAAAATGCATTATTCCCATTGGCAAAAAATAATTCCCTACAAATTACAATATTGACAGCACCCCCCCCCCCCCGAGTTCCAAACCAGTGCTGCAAGACTTGGGAACACAGGCTAACTGCAATCTGAACTTTAACCACCAAGTTTCCACAGTGGTAAGGAAAGCTTATGTAGCACACCTCGCAAGCAAGGGCATAACATGTAGGTCAATTGAGTTTGTAATTCCACTGTACTAGACACTCACCAAACCACTAATAAGGGTATAATGCACCCTTTCCCCATGTGCCTCACAAGACACCCGCAGCAGCTGGAGAGACCTAACAGATTTCTCACTAAGAAAATACAGGGACTCCAAACCATGACCTACATGGACAGGCTGAAAGCCCTGTCACATTACTCTACATCTTATAGGCTTCTGAGAGGTGGGTGACTTGTGCCAAGCCTATAGGGCAATCTCAAACCCTGCCCTAGTAGAAATGCTGCCCATCTGCAAGTGAAACAGCTCAAGAGTCACTCACTTTAGGGATCTCAACCTAGCTTGTGACATTAACAGATCATGCTGAAGAGACACATAGGTCTCCCAGAGACTGATGCTTCTCTGGAATAGACTCTCTCTTCACGTAAAAAAAGAGCTTCTCAGTGACCCTCTTCATACGCAACCTTGCATGGGAGATTGCAAATTCACCCATGTCACTCATGAACAGGGGTAGCTGATGTTGATTGCAAACCCACTCTTTCATAAATTCATTATGCAAACTACCCAAAGAAGAGCAAATGGGGATACTTGGGATTAACATAGCTAGACTTGTAAAGGCTCTTAGGGCCATTAGCCTATTAACCTCCTATGAGCCTATATGAATCTATGAAAAAAAGTTATGCTATAAGGTATGCAAACTTCATGCTAATTAACTAAATACATTTTTTCTGGACAGATGCATCTTCCTTCTAGATCCTTTGTCCAGATTTTGGATTTCTGCACGTAAACAAGTATACATTCAACTTTATGCTGTTTAAATACCAGACAATGCCTAGCACTTCATCATCACAATCACCCAAACTCCCCAGATTATTTCATTAAAACACTCTAATGAAGCAAACTGATAAACAACATCGACACTGTAGGCACAACATCGACACTGTAGGCACAAAGCAGTCTAAATTTCAGTATGTGGGGAAAAGTTAAGCAATCATAACTTCTCATGTGCTCTCAGGAACTGCTATAGATAATGGAGCAACCGCACTACATTCCACAAGAATAATAAACCTGACACACAAAATGACAACAGTGTAATTTGCATGGTATTAAACATGATACGCAAATAACTGCCACATCATTAAACAGAGCAGCAGCAACACAACTGAACCAAAAGTTTGACTTGGATCTATACAAATCTTGCTCTCGTTTTGCAATAGACTGTTGGTGGAATCACCCCCCCCATAAAATGATACCAAGTAGGGTTACCACCTGTCCCACTTTGCGAGGGACAGTCCCACTTTGGGCAGTTGTGTCCTGCAAAAAAAATTACAAAAATAGCAAATGTCCTTAAATTTTAGGACAAAGTGATTTTGTATATTTTATGTAATAGTTGCACAAAACAGTTATGCTGTACCTGAAACACCTAAATGGTATAAGAAACAGAATAAGCAACTAAAATGCTTCAAGAATAAGCTTTTATTTAGGAAAAACAAAAAGTGTAGTCATGTCCTTTGTATTGGCCATGGGTATGTTTTGGACTGTAAAATCTGACGTTTGTGCCAAAAATGTCCCACTTTGGGCATTTGAAAAGGTTGCAACCCTAATACCAAGTAATTGACAAGTGGATATACACTTGCTCTAATTATTTAATACTATAAATCGGTAACTTCAAGTAGTGCAATATCAACCACTCATCATCTTCCGTCTGCTTTGCAAGCCCACAGTTAGTAGTGTCCATACTTCAGTCCTAGACTCTACTGCAGGGCAATTAGTTCGCACCATCATCATCACCACTTTGAAAATAAGAAAAGTTTACAACAAACATAACACAGGTTCAGCAGTAAATCATTATTACACAAGCGCCAGTAAAAACACAGAGCAACATTTAAAATACAAATCCAACTCTTCAATCACCCAAATGCCCCCGTGAAGTCTAGAAGACCTATAACCTTTTAGCAGAAGGCAGCCCCCTCCCAAACTCCTACTACACAAATACTACAAAAGGCCTAAAAGATCATCTTCCTTGGGAAGCAACGTAATGCTATAAGTATTTTGACTCTTGGTAGTGTTTTCGCTACACTATTTAACTAACTACCCACTAACGTTCGTTAGCATTACACTAGTACCCACCCAACTATATTAAAAGTGACACTCACTCATTATACCAACGTACCTTTTAACCACGGAAATAGAAAATACAATCTAAAAGAACCCTGGATTACGCAGGACTCCAATAACACGTCGTGCACGTCGCCATCTTTTATGTACTGTCATCCGGAAGTATTCCAATAAGTGTAAGGGGTCCAGGTAGTTTGTATTTGGGAGTACGTCTAGTTAATCTTCTCTATTTTTTAACCGTATTTCACAAAGTAGCATTTGTTTTTCTTTTTTGGAAATAGAACAGTACGATAGCTGCTAGAGTTATAACTTTCAAGCGTTTATTTTAGTAATTGGGACAACGCCTAATAATCAAGAATATTGCTTGCATGTTAATACTTAGAATTTCGTTGCGTAAAAACCTGGTGTTTATGTCTTTAAAGCCTTCTAATATCTAAATATTGAAAAATCTAAGGCAAGCGCAGGTATAGTGGAGAAGGTGTGAGTGTAGGAGTGATATCCGTAGCACTTATAGAGAGAACTAGGAATATACCTGGCTTGGGTGTGGGCAGTGTGTGTCCCAGTTCTAAATAAAGAGGGGCTGCAAGTTTAATTCTTGACAAGAATTTGGGTTATGTAGCCATTAACGTGGCAGTCTGTTATGGTTATGTGACTATTGTATGCCTGTTTGTGAGGTATTAGGGCTGTATAGAGAAGTTCATACCGTGAAGTGCTGAAATGTGTTCATAAAATGGATTAATTTTCACACTTAAATACGTTCTAGATTATTTATTAGAGCGTGTAGCATCTGTATGTTTTAAACTATAAAGACAGAAGAAAAAAAATTGGTTAAAAGATTTATTCAATGTCTCATACGGATTATACATGGTAATATAGATTATGTAGTATTATAACAGTGTGTGTTGAAAGAAAGAGACCTCTGGAAGTTTGCACAAGCTTGTGTCTTCTCTTTTTAGCAGTTGTTTTTTGAAGGTCCATTTTTAAAAAATGATGTGTTTTTGGTGCCAGTGCAGCAGTGAATGATGGCATTATTATGTAGTTTAGTGTCGTACAATGCCCAAATCGATACATTGTTTTGTTGATGCACTAATTGTTTTGCTGTAAACATACGTTTTTTTCCCCACAAAACATTGTCCTTATGTATGCCTTATAGAAGGCTTACTGCATATACTTAAGAGTGGTTTAGATATAAACACCCAAGCCAGACCGCTATTAATCCTTCTTGTACCACACCCTTGTAGTTCATCTGGAAGAACCTGTCATCATGAATAAGCAATTTCCCAATTTCTCTGTCACCAGTCTGGAGGATATGGGCATTGTGAGACGATGTTAAAAACTGTCCCAAGTTCAGTGACAATCAACTAATAATCCTAAGAGGAAATCAATGCAGTATAGGAGATGTAATTATACAATGTCACTGGAAGCAAGACTCTAGCATACAGCCATTCAAGTAAGAGTCAGGTTGTTAGTAACGCACACACCACACATAATATTCACCTGTTACACAGACTTTTTTTTTTTAGTGCTGTTAATCATCCTAAACCGCCAGGACCTCCCAGATAGTCAACCTGATCAATTATTTTCAATAAACTCAAAAGTACTCTTACCGAAACAATGACTAACAGCACACATACAGCCATACGTCATGAATCCTCATCTACAAAGCTCATAAGGCAAGCCAGCACATTATTCAATATTCCAATCAAAGGATCATATGAAGGTACTAGGCTATTGGCCCTGAGGCCCTTATAAGCCTAGCCAAGAGTTTAGCCCATGTTTAGACAAGTCAGCACCCAAAGCCCCTGTCCAGCAGGGACACAGGTGAAATCCCATGGGTGTATTTTCTGTTTCCCATCCAGTTTTCCTGGTTGTGCTTGAAAAGGGATAAAGAGGTACTGTGTTTGACGGGGAGAGGGAGTCCATTCCACAGATGGGAGAGTCTGTGGGACACAAATCTGTCCTGCCAACAGGTCCTGTTGATGTCACAGACCAGGTTGAGGTTGTGTGTGGGTTACTCAAGTGGAGCTTGACTTTCAGATATGCACAGTCCCATCAAGGCAGGGTTTGAGGTTGTTTTGTATGCCAAACAGAGGTCACCTCTGAGTAGTCTGTATGAAAATGAGTAGAGGGACAGAGCTTTTAGCCTGTCTGTGTAGGGTAGATATTTGAGGCCCTGGATTCTTCTGATGAGGAACCTCTGTGGTCTGTCCAGCTACTGCATGTGCTTTGCGAGGTACATGTTGAAGGGGGCATTGTACTCAGTAATTGGCCTTATAAGGGAAGAATACAGGGATGTTATGACCTCCTTGACCCTGGATGAGATACCCTTACTTATGAGGTGTGCCATGTAGAAAGCTTTCCATACAACGGAAGCAACATGGTGGTCAAAAGTCAGGTTGCTATCAACCTGGGTGCCCAAATCCCTCACGACTGATTGCGTGCTTAGGATGTTGTTATTAATGTGATAATATGTGAGGACGTGACTCTCCCCAAATGGGATGATAATGCATTTTTTGGCATTCAGCTTGAGGCCATGTTTCTGGTACCAGTCATTTGTTTGGGTGAGACCGTCTTGGAGAATGTCCGCATCACTTAGGGAACTGATGACTGTGCCCAGCTTACAGTCATCTGTAAACTTGGTCAACCATAGCCCACTGGTTTTGCCCTGCACCTCAGAGAAGTATATCCAGAATAACAGAGGCCCCAAGACCGATCCCTGGGGTATGCCGCTCGTTCCTGGACTACTGCCTGAGATGGTGTCGCCTATTTTGATTAAGTTGGTTCTATTAGTGAGCCAGTTTGTTACCCATCTGATAACATATGGATTGATGCCTAGTTGAGAGTTTATCTATTATGCCCAACTGGGGAATAGTGTTGAAGGTTTTGGCCAGGTCAAGATAGGCGGTGTGCACAGTCTTCCCCTTGTCCATGGCTTTGGTGACTGTCTCAAAGAAGTTGACCAGATTTAACAGACATGACCTCCCCTTGACAAAGCCAAACTGTGTGGGTTCGAGTGTTTGGAGGTTGCCAATGTCACTGCTAATGAGGTCCATGATAATCCGTTCCATGGCCTTGCAGATCAGGTTAGTAAGGCTGATGGGTCTATAATTATAGGAGATTACATTGTGAGACATATGTATGCCCACTCATCAAGCTGAACCAGGAGAAAATTAAAATTAGTTGCCTGTCAGGGGCCAGGTAAAGAGTCTCCCAAGACAAGGACAACCACAAAGTTTTGTTTAGCTATGTCCAGAACCTCAAAGGCAGTCAGTACACGACAGTACACAGAAGTAATTCTTAACTGAGTCATGTACACAGAGCCAGAAGATATAGCAAATCTGTTGGCTGACAAAATCAGCACCAGTTTTGCCCTCCCTCCCCCCTAAGTAATACCATCAAACATAACCCCCAGCTATCAACAGGAAGCAGGTATTAAATGTGCTTCCTAAGGCTAACAACACTGCATCTATAGACCCTGATAATATCCCATGATGTGTCCTAAACAGCCAGAAGCATGATCTATCTGGTCCTCTAGAGTCACTATTTAACCATAGCCTCCAGACAGGCTTTGTGCCATGTGAATGGAGGACTGCAATGGTCATCCCCCTGTAAAAGGGTAAACCATCAATGGATCCTGAGAACTACAGATCCATAAGTCTAATTAGTCTCATATGCAAAGCCATGGGAATTATGGATATAGGTTCATAGGTTGGTACTGGGCTATCTGTCCGAAGGCATATATTAGCCCAGCCACGTTGTGCGGTATTCACCACCCCTTTAGTAGTTCCCTAGACCCTTGTACTAGCAGCTAGTACCCTTGGCCCCTATCTAGTAGTGCTGTTGGTGTGATCCCCGGTGTGAACTTTCTGTTACCCATCCACTCATCAAGGTTCCTCTTGAAGAGTGATAGTGAGATGCTCTGTCTTATGTAGATTGGGACCCTGTTCCATAGTAAGGGAAGTCTCTGCGAAGGGAATCTATCCCTCCAGCATGTTCTATTCATTGTTGTGTTGAGGTTTATATCCCTAGAGCGTGTAGCTCGAGTAGATTTGGTTTTGCTAAGATGGAGCATGTTCAACAATGATACAATATGATTAATAATGACACAGGAAACCTTTGGACACTGAATTCAACCCAGTTTTGGCTTTGTCAAAGGCAGATCATGCCTACTAAGCCTAGTGGACTTCTTTAAAAAGGTCACCAAGGCAATGGATGAGGCCAAAACTGTGCATACTGCCTACTTTGACCTGGCTAAGGCATTTGATACAATAACCAGCTCAGACATTGTATAGCTATCTGGCTGTTAGATAGGACACAGGAAGTTGGGATAGAGGAGACCACCTACCTCCACAAAGAGGCTGGTCACTAGTGGAGTCCCTCAGGGCTTTGTGCTGGGCCCTCTCTTGTTTGTTATTTACTTTTTGGAAGTCAAAGCCAATGTCAAAAGCCTTTGGCTGACCACGTTTGTAGATGACTGCAAACTAGGAGCAATCATAGAATCTCCCAAGACACTAACATCCTACAGGAAAAAGTAACACAAATGACTGGTGCTAAAGTCATGGCTAAAAACTCAGTGCCAAGAAATGTATAATAGTACACTTTGGGAGGTTTCCCACCCTGGGAAACTACCTCATTAATAAAACACCCTTAAGAGTGGGCCCAGTAGTCAGAATTTGGGATGTAGGTGGATAGTAACTTGGCTTTTGACCAACATTGTCTAAGATATCAAGAAAATCATTTTATATTGCTCAGTTTATAAACTAGAGTATGGCATCAAAGTCCAAGGAGATCATGTTCTGTATTTGTCATCATCAGACCCATCATTAAGTATAATGCCTTGTTTGGTATGTACCTGACCAGGCACATGCAACAACTGGAATGTCCACAGAGGTTTCTCAAAAATAGTATACAGGGTGTAAACAACATATCCTATGCAGATCGCCTCAAAGCCTTATCTCTGTACTTGGTTTCCTACAGACTGTTGAGATGCAGTCTGTGCCTGGCATACAAGGCATCATTGGATCCCACTCTGATGGACCTTTTGTACATCCAATAAATCAATATCATTAGAATTTTTGTAATGTTTGTTAATTTTAAGTTGTTAATACAGTTTAATTACTTTAATTTTTTTTTACTTTTATATTTATATAAATCTGCTTTTACTGTATTTGCGTTTCCTCCTTCTTTATTTTGCTTTTGCCTCTTCTTAAAAGTACTCAGTTTTATTTATTTTGCTGCACTTATTGCTGCTTGGTAGTAGCCTGATTAAATTGTAACTGTTATTCTAAGTCTTTTGGTTTAAGCACTTGGGCTTCATACCAGTTGTTTTACATTAAGAAGGTTTGTGGTCTGCTCTGTTGTGGCAGGACAGGTAGCTTACATCCTTCTAAGCTGGGAATTGCTGATTGAAAGCTCAGTGTCTGCTATTTTAAGAGTGTATTATTTCTGGTTTAAGCACTTGGGCTTCAGGCCAGTTATTCTACATTAAGAAGGTTTGTGGTCTGCGCTCTTGTGGGAGGAGAGGCTGGATTCTGCCCTTCTAAGCTGGGAATTTCTGGTCACAGGCTTATTATGCCTGCTTATTCGAACTGTTTCTTTCTGAAATTGGTGCGACTTGTTGCTGTAGCATAGAACCAGATTCAGGCCTGCTGAATCTAGCTTTGTTTGTATAACTTGAGCACTGATCCAGGCCATCTTTTTTGGAGAAGGTTCCCCTGCACCCCAGTAGTGGGAGTGTGCACTTAGAACTTGTCTGATTGAAGACTGCTGGAACAGGGCTCAGTTTTGAGTTTTTTTTCTGGTTAATTGGGTAACTTGTTTAAATCAGATTGTTCATTTTCTATTGTTTGATAGATATATATATATATATATATATATATATATATATATATACACACACATATAAAACATTGCACTTTATTCACCTGCTTTTACTGTATTTGTGTTTCTTCCTACTTTATTACTATGGGCATTGACTACAACTCTGAACTGAGATATATAGCAATAAGCATCTTTTATGTGCATTTAATGTGGTTTTTTTTTATTGTATCTGCTTTATTTTCTGGAAAAAAAAAAAATATATATATATATATATATATATATATATACATACATACATACATACATACATACTTGTTTCCTGCCTTTCTAGGCTAGTATAGTCCAGTTTTCAGGTTAGTGCTGAATTCAGGGCTGTGTTACAGATCTCTGTGTTTGTCCATACCTTACTTGGATAGAAGGAAGTTTCTCTGCTCACCTGTCAGAGAGGGGAGCTTTGAGCAGCCTATCTTGTCCTTGGAGGAGTGGTTTTAGGTCAGCAAGTAGTAGTTTATTGGCCATTTTGGGCTAATTTATCTCTCATTCCCTGCTATAAAAACCACACTTGCCCGGTTTTGCGCGCCGGTTATCTAGGGTATAACTATTCCCGGCTCCACAAAGTCTCCTCTACAATTTTTCCCTTGGAAGTAGACAAACTTTCAACTTAAGGACTCAAGCCATTCATTTCTCAGCCCAGCACTTGTTCAAAATTCATAGCAAGCACTTATAAACCCTAGCACTACAGAAGGACAAGGCTCTCTATTCGACCTTACCAGCCATTCAGTAAAACAGTTTACTGTACCTTTCTAGGCATGTTCAAAGGGCAGTTTCAGGTGTACTCTCCAGTCCAACTGGTGAATCTGGGCATTTTGAGGCAATGTAACAACTGCCTCATGTACACAGACAACACTCTCCTCCTACCACCAAACACTAATACATGCGAGAGATGCAATTATACAGCCAAACTGGAGGCTAAGCTCTCTCAACCCAAGACTGGATCAGACAGTCAAGAGGAGAAGGGAAATACTGGCATCACACCACCAGTCTCACATAGACCCATTAACCCAGCACCAGTAAAAAACACACGTAAATACACAAAAACATATTCAGAGGCTCTAAATAAAAATCTGCAAAAGCAACAGAGCCCTCCAAAGCAGACATCCAAGCAGCCTCCACCCCCCAACACAAACCATGAAACACATACTTCACAAAACCAGTGTGCCACACAATCACAGCACTCAAGGCAAAATAACATACCCAACATACTAGTAATAGGTGACTCTATAGTCAGGCACACTGACGTCCCACTCACTAGGCTGAATAAGGAGAAGGTTACTGTTAGCTGCCTGTCAGTTGCCAGGATCCGCCACATAACACAAGCACTCAGGTCACTCCAGAACAAGTACAAATATGACTCTGTCATTGTCCATGTTAGTGTGAATGACCTGAGCCGTACCTCCCTGGACTACATGAAAATAGACATGGAAGAGCTCTCTGTTCACGTAGCCCAGGCCGGGATGACCCTGACCCTGAGTAGCATCCTGCCCTCACCAAGAATGATACCACGGTATAAAGAAAAAAATGATCAATTTCAACAATTGGCTAAGTTTCTGGTGTCATTCAAAGGGGATCCAGTGTCTGTCTGCCTGGGATGACATGCTCGACAAGCCACGGCTCTTTGCTAGAGACGGCTTGCACCTGTCACCCTTAGGCTTTTGAATACTGGCCAAGGCTCTTGCCACCCCCATATTGCCTTTTTTAGGCAAGGCTCAAAAGACAAACCCACTGCCGTAAATAGCACAAGTAACAAAACTCTGAGGGTAATACTACTCAATGCCAGAAGTCTAAACCTCAAAATGCACACACTCGAGGCATTCCTCAGTATGGAGAAAATCGATATATGTGCAGTAACAGAAAACTGGTTTAAGGCTACAGAGAGCACTCCAGCACTACCAGGCTACAACTCGTACCATACATTTTGGCCACAGAACCTGGACCGAAATACAAAAGGTGGGGGAGTATCCATATTCATCAAGGATACCCACATCTCCAGGTTAGTGGCACTGCACAATGCTTCAGAGTTTATCCACGTGCAACTAACAACGGGCAAAACTGCATTTCAAATTGTAGCTTGCTACAGATCACTCACCATGTTCCAGGACCCCCATTTCGCATTTCTGGAAATACTGGGTAACATAAAGGTCCTACCAAACACCCTAATATTGGGTGATTTCAAGTACCCAAACATTAACTGGGAGAACTACTCAAGTACTAACTACCTTGCCCAACATTTCCTAGAATTTATAAACTCAAACGCCCTGGAACAACTGGTCAACACTCCCACCAGAGGTGACAACATATTGGACCTGGTCATCACCAACATGGGCGACCGGTGTTCCACACCGGAGGTCAACCCCTCGCTGGTTAGGTGTGACCATAAACAAATCACTTTGGATATCCACATTCTGCCCCCACCCCCGGACAAGGAAACCACCGTGAAAAACTTTTCAAAAGCAAACTTCACATTACTTAAGATGGAGGTGGAAAGTTTCAAAGCCCCCATGCTAAAGGATAACGCTGTTCAAGCTGCAAAATCCTTTACTAATGCATTCTACAGGCACCTACAAGAATGCATGGATCGTGCTATCCCAAGCAAAACCAAGACTCACTCCTCCAAGAAAAGGAAACCAGTCTGGTGGACCCCTGCCATAAACAAGCTATACAATAGAAGGAGGAAACTAGTACAGAAAAGAGTAAAATCCCAAGAAGGGAAGACATCCCTGATCAGTATCAGCAAGAAACTACGATCCCTCATAAAATCGTCCAAGTCGAGCTTTGAAAGAAAACTTTTAGCTATGTCAAGAATCTAAGTGGCAATGCTCAGATCTGCTTGGAGTCGGTACAGAATGGCACAAAATACACTGAACCAACTGATATTGCCAACATCCTGGCAGAAAGGTTCAGTGCAAACTTCACCCCCTCTCACCCCCAAAAGGGCCCATAACCATACCAGAAGAATGCAGAGCCCCTGATATCACAGACACTCAGGTTAAAATAGCCCTCTCCAAAACCAAAAACACAGCATCAATGGAATGTCCCAGGCTGCGTCCTACATGAGCTCAAAGACAGATTAACCCCTCACCTAAACACACTGTTCAAACTCAGCCTCTCCACAGGCTACATACCCATAGAGTGGTGCACAGCAACAGTTATTCCGCTCCACAAAGGTGGAGCCACAACAGACCCCGGGAACTATCACCCTATAAGCCTGACTAGCTTGGTCTGCAAAGCTATGGAGCGCATCATCATGGCACTCATTAGAGACATTGGGAACCTCCAAACACTGGACCCTACCCAGTTCGGCTTTGCTAAGGGCAGATCATGCCTCCTAAACCTGGTGGACTTCTTTGAGACAGTTACCAAGGCTATAGACGAGGGAAATGTGGTACACACAGCCTACCTAGACTTCGCAAAGGCCTTTAACACCATTCCCCATTCTGGTATAGACAAGCTCACCAGCCTAAACATAAACCCCTATGTCACAAGATGGGTTGCCAATTGGCTCATGGACAGAGCCCACATGGTGAGAGTTGTGGGAGCTAGGTCTGACTCTAAACCGGTTACAAGTGGCGTTCCCCAGGGCTTAGTCGTAGGACCCCTCCTGTTCGGCATATACTTCTCAGAGGTACAGACAAGCACAGGAGGACTGTGGCTGACAAAGTTCGCAGACTACTGCAAACTAGGGGCTATAATTGACTCACCGGCTGACACAGACATCCTCCAAAAGGGTCTCACTGAGACTGATACCTGGTGTCAAAATCATGACCTCAAGCTAAATGCCAAAAAGTGCGTAGTTATTCCCTTTGGAAATAACAAAGGACCTACAAAATACCACATAGGTGGTAGTCCCCTAAATACGGAAAACGTAACAAGGGATCTGGGGACCCAAGTAGATAGTAATCTCTCCTTTGATAATCACATTGCCAAAGTGGTTAGAAAATCCTTCTATGTGGCCCACCTAATCACAAAAGGGTTTGCATCCATATCAAAAGAAGTCATTGTGCCCCTCTACTCATCACTCATCAGACCCATCATAGAGTACAATGCCCCATTTGGGATGTACCTTACAAGACATCTGCAACAGCTGGAAAGACCACAGAAGTACCTCACCAAGAGGATCATTGGCCTCAAACAGATGCCCTATGCAGTTCGACTGAAGAAACTCCAGCTGTACTCAGTTGCATATACCGCCTGCTCAGAGGTGATCTCTGCCTGACATATAAGGCCATGTCCAACCCAGAATTGATGGACATGCTCCACATAAGGAAAACCTTATCCCCTCGAGCCACATGCTCTAGAGATCTAAACCTCACCGCAACAATAAATAGGACTTCCTGGAGGGATAGATTCCTGTCCCAGAGACTTCCCATGCTTTGGAAAAAGATTCCAATCTACATTAGGCAGAGCTCCTCGCTAGCACTCTTCAAGAGAAACCTTGACGAGTGGATGGGAAACAGAAAATTTACCCCGGGGATCACTTCAGTGGCTCTGCTGGACAGAGGCACAGGGAACTAATCTAAGGAGGTGGCGAAAGCCAACATTCTGGCTAGGCTTATAAATGCCTTCGGGCAAATAGCCTAGTACCTACCTATGAACCTATAAATGTGCCTATGTCACGAGCGATAATTCAATAAAGATGTTAAAAAATGTAGGGACTTGAAACTTGCTTAAAACATAAATTGGACATGTTGGATGGATAGGTATGTGTCTCAGAGAATTCCCTTCCTCTGGAACAGGCTTCCCATCCATGTGAAGCAGAGTTATTCTCTAACCCTATAGAAGCATAACCTGGACCAGTGGATGGGAAATCAGAAATTCACCTGAGGTCTAGCAGCTATGTCTCTAATGGGCAGAGGCTGTCTGTAAATCATACCCTAGGTTACATATACCCCTTAAAATAACCTCTAAGGCTAAAAAAAAAAAAAAAACTTGTGGGATACATTTTGGATACATGGCTAGGCTTATAAAGGCCCCAGTAGTCATTATCCTAGTATACATCTATGAGCCTAGTATCTTCTGTATTTGGTGAGTAAGCATAGTTGATACATATTATTGAGAGTAAAGACATAGATGTGAATGGCAAGCAATCTCTGTCCATTTTAGAACTGTTCTGCCATCATGTCATTTCCTGTGTGTATTGAGCCATCCATTGTTAACTTACTGAGCTATCCATGTTGCTTGCACGGTTACTGTCTTCTGCTGAGATTATTTATTAAATCTGTTGAATTATTTAAGATATTAGACTTATGTTTTAATATATATATATATATATATATATATATATATATATATATATATTATATATATATTCTGGGTAATTAGTTGTATAGATTAAGCAATTAGAGAACTCCAACACTTGAATCAGCATGAGAGAAGGAACTAGATGAAGAAAATGGACACTCTAGGTATTTTTATTGCATTTGATATAGAAGTCCTTTCTTTAAAGGAGTATAGCTTAAAAACCAGAACATTTTTTAATGCAAATGAATATAAAATGAGAATTACTATTTCTGTGTTTGGTGAAGGTTTAAGTTAGTTTACTGAACCATGATTATTTATTGTTATTAATACATTTTAGTATTGTGTATGTAGACTTTATTCCTTTTAATGTTCTAGTGTACTTTATGTTTGATTTGGTATACATTTTTATCTAATTTTTACTAAACAAATGAAATTGAAGTTAATGAGAAACCTTTGCGGGGGCAGGGGCAAGCGAAAAGGCTTTTGTGCATGCATGATAGCTATTAAAAATAAATAATTTTAACCCTAACCCCAGGAGGATAGTTTTTAAACAACGTTTGAGTATTGTACTAGAAGGCATACTGAATCAGTAGTGCCTCTATGGGTAAGCTGAGAAAACTAGTACAATACTGTAATTAAAAGGCATTACAGCAAATATTGAGAGGTAGACTTGTATGTGGATTAAATTATGAAAACTCAAAGGAACATTATTTTTAGAAAATAATGTAACATTTAAACATTCCTTAAATATTAATAAAAGTCAGATACGAAGGAGAGAACACAGCATGTAGATAAATCAATCACCTCTGAGCATTCAGTAAAAAAATAAAATATAACGTTTATTGAGTAAGCGCTTTCACCCACTTGGCTTCATCAGACTCACGGACCCATCCATGAGTCTGATGAAGCCAAGTGGGTGAAAGCGCTTACTCAATAAACGTTATATTTTATTTTTTTACTGAATGCTCAGAGGTGATTGATTTATCTACATGCTGTGTTCTCTCCTTCGTATCTGACTTTTATTATTGCTTAATTCTTTTATTGGGATACATTTGGAGGAGAGTTTACTCCACTACTACAAGTTCTTTCCTTTTATTCCTTAAATATTGTTTTAGCAATGGAAGCAGCAGATATAAATTTACATGATTTGCAAGTTAAACAAAACATAGTAGCAAGGAACAAGAACAACATTTTTAAAGACATAGTCCCCAAAGTATTGCAGTATAGCTAATCTATAGTGCAGCTCCATAGAATTTTCTCATTCTGAATTTGTGCAAGAAAAATTGTCTTCTGCAGTAGAAACAGGTGCATAGCAGAAGCAAGTAGAGTACAAAACAGTGTTGTCAGAAAGCATATGAAAGAGCTGAAAGTAAATTTTGTACTGAATGTTCTCATAGATTCAGAAACATGCACTGCTCTGCAGCACAACACTTAAAAATCAGCTACAAAAAGTGAGGAAGAAACACTGACTGGGAAAGTTCTGCAGCTGTTCAGCAAAAAGCAATGCAACCTCCAAACATGAATTCTAGAAACCTATAGGAAGATATAAGACAATTGCACAAAGACCTGGTTAAAATAAACGGAACACTGATGGAGTATATCAGCACAAACAGCAAAAAGCTGGAAAAATGGAAGAAGCTTTAAACAAATATTCAGATGAGGTGACAAAGGTGCAAAAAGCAGAGGTCAAAATGAAGAAAAGGCTGGCTGAATAAGAGACTGCTTAGGAAGAGATGTTTTAAAAAATAATATAGTTAGAGGACAGAGCATGTAGGGAAAACCTGAGATTTTCAGCTATACTAGAGAGGTTGGAAGGAACAGACTACATTAATTTTATGAGAGCACAAATAAGCAACTGGACTGGTATTCCACAGTAGGAATTGTTAGTTGAAAGTGCACATCATGCGTATGCTCCAAAACTGGCTGTGAGAAAGCAACCTAGACCTTTAATAGTAAAGATGCAATCCTAGCAGCAGCAGGAGTTGATTTTGACAAAACTGTGGCAGAAGGACAACGTACTAAAAGTGGGAGACAGAGAGTGTTTGTGGAGAATGATTAGTCATTCCACACCAGGCAGAGGAGAAGCAAATTTATTCCACTGTTCAGGAAATGTTGAGATACAGGTGTTCAAACTGATGTACCCAGCTGTCTTCAAAGTATTCTTCCCTGGAGGGACAAAATCATTTTTTGATGAAGTACATGCTAAGGAGGAAATACAAAAGATTGTCCAACAAAAACTGAGCTGTGAAACAGAAAGAACACTTGTACAGAAAGGGGCCACATACATACTTTTCCTGCTACATCTTTTAGAATGTAGTAGGGAGGTGGGATTACAGTTACAAGAACCCACAATCAAAGTGAAGTTCGCATTATAGTTGAGGAGCCACAGTGGTATAGGGCAAGGACAAGTGCCTGCGGTAGCTTATGGGTCAAAGTATACACATGTAGTAAAGCATACTGTGCTGGAGTCATATGTAACTGTAAATCATATCATGTTTTGCCAGCATATACAATTTTTACAGAACAGGTAGAAATGGATCTGGTTTCAGGAAAAAAATAGCTAGAAAGGCAAGATGTACAGGAACACTACAAAGTGCACCAGTAAAATAACCAGACGTAAATCAGGGTCATCATGAATTTACCATGAATTTTATATTGCTGTGATGAACAGTAAGAAGCACCTAACAGACGTCACAAAATACAGTTATAGAATGAAGTCAAATGTAGACTGTCCACAAACACAGTATTCAAGTTATGGACAGCTGTGTGCTAATAATGGCACTGTTTCCCTCCCCCACCACAGAAAAAGTATTGTAAAACCCTGACTGGTACTATTACCGTTTCTGAATTCTGTGTAAAATGCAGTTATGGGCACAGCATGAAATCATGTGGTTACAAGCTGACGTCTGCATATACATACAAACTTTTGTCAGTGATCAGAAGGGTAGAACTAGTATGGGCAGTTGGTCCATTATGCATAATTTGCAAGGTATGGACATTGAGTGGTTCAATGTTAGTTGGCTGATAAGCACAAATTTCAAAAAGAATCATAAAAGAGTTTGTATCCTGCACCATGCAGCCTGTACTTTTGATTGCACATGAAATTAAGTTGATTCTGAAAAGTTGATCAAACAGTCAGTTTTTCTGTAATACACATACACACACACACACACGTGTGTGTGTGTGTATATATATATATATATGTATGTGTGTATATATATATATATATATATATATATATATATATATATATATATATGTATGTATATGTAGATAGCTATAGATATTTATAAATATAGCCTGGCCTCTAATAAAAAATATGATTTTAAGCTATATAAACTCCTGTTAACTTGCATGGAAAATGGCAGACTGATAGAATTCAAATGAAAGCTACTAGAAAGATCTGTGAGATGGAGAAGCATATGACCAGATGCTAAAGTTTTTTTGCCTGAGATCATGACAGACAGTGAAGATGAAGTACCAGTGCACAAGATCATGTCACTGAGATGTGTAGAACTCATTCTGAATAGCAAGGACAAAGGGGAAGGGGGGTGTAGGCAGCAGAGGGAAGGAACCAACTACTTCCAAGGTTTGTGAAAATAGTTTTTCATAGGGTTGTAGACCCATGGAATGAAAACTAGGATGGCTGATGTGGAGGAAATTCACCAAAACTTCCAAAAAGGTTAAGGGGAAAGATTGGAATAGATGAGAGTTAGAATATTGGAACACTTAAAAGGGCAAACTAGGTAGGCTTGCTGACTCCTTTTGTCATCAAGCAAATGTAATATCCCATATATTCTCTATGTGTGTTGTATATTTGTTGTCGGTAATTCATATTGTATTAATGCTTGGTATTTTATATTGGGAATTATTTTAAACATCAAAATGAAGTCTCTCTAATATTCTGCATAGGAGTTTGTATAATGGTAGTGTTTTGATGTCTTAATTGACCTTTATACCCTGACTGGCCTAATCATACTAGTATAAATAAGAAGTAGCACTTTAGTGTCTTGGAGTTGTATATTTCAGCAATTGTTTTATTATTACAAAAAGTTGATTCAGATGACAGCAACATTATGATGAAAAGAAACATCACTTTCCACAAAAGTACCTAAAGCCTAGTTTTAAGTAACTTTAAATTTGGGATTTGTTTAATTTAGTCATGTGTTCTCCTTCAGTTCAAATAATCCAAGAAATGTTAGCAGGTCATTGCCTGCTAGTTTATAAACATTCATTTCCAATGGGACTCACTGAGTATGAGTGTGGTATCTCAACCAAACAATAAACTGTAGTTCAATCACATTTCTTGTTGTATTGTTACACATTCAGATATTTGAAAGGAGAATATCCCTGTGGATTACGCTGTCATTTCATAAACTGCGCCTGTTATGCATGTTTCCTGTTATATCCGCAAACACTAACTAACCAAACTGGCACTTTTCTAATTGAGGTTTAGGTGGTGACATGCTGCATAGTGTGAACAATTTGTACACCACACAGCTTGAACTGTTTTCAGCATGGTACCTGTTGCACTGTATGTATCATCACAATCTGTCTCTGCCTTGTGTTGTCATGTTAGCTACATCTGTACCAGATGCTGCCCCTTTTCCTGTGATAACTTTACTAGGCTTAGCATCCATGGGTGGCCCATTCTTTTTCACTATCCTCCTAGCACTGCTGTCCTTAACTTTGAGTGTTAGAGGTGACTGTGTGTTGTAGGGATCTACAGCTTGTACACACTTAAAACAAAATAAATAAAAACAGTACACCAATAACCAAAGCTTATTTTTCCTTAGTACTTTTGGCAACAAAGCTTTATGGGGGAATACCAATTACATTTGCATTCTGTTCCACTGATAGCTTAAATAACAACCTTTTCCTCACTAATTACAAACTATTAATTGTATTATGTGCCACTTAAGGAGACATCACTTCTTTCATCAAATAAATTCTTACAACACTAAAGCCATTGCATATATAAGTATACTGAATTAATCCTTTCATTGCAAAAAAGAGGAAATCTATTAATGCATTGCAGTAATTTAGTTATACACTACTAAATCAATGCATTAAATACTTAAAGGCCATTTCAATGTTCGACCTTCTTGTAAGTATGGTGTTGTACTTTACAATAAATACAGCTTCTGTCTTATATTACTCAAGTAGCTTGACTCCACCATGTTTGGCAAATAGAGCTTGCCAATAATTAAACATCTGAAATCACTAAAACTGTCTCTGACTTGCTAAACTCACTTTATTTTTACTTTTAACTTCATTCTCATGTTCATAGAATCTTACCCTAATTTTATGTTTGGTTTAGCATGTATACCATTTTTTTTTGGGGAGGGGGGTCAATTACATTTAATACCATAAACCACAAATTAAGGCTGGCATTATGTGAACTGGCTCCCTAGGTAAAGAGTTCCACCAGCATTCCCCCCATACCCGTGAATCTCTTAACTCAAGAAATCTGGACAAAGCCTAAAATAATGGGGGGAATAAAGGCCCAAAAATAGGGACAGATTTTAAATATTGCACTTATAATCTTAGAAAGTTGTTAGAATAACAGAATTTCTGTTAGCATGCATTTTTTGAAGATTATAAAATTTGAAATTCAAATGTATGTCATTCTTTAGTGACTTTAGTCATCAGTGATTTGCCAGAAAACCATAAATTGTATGAGGCACAGACCAAAAATATGAGGCAAAAATCTGGACAGTAAAGGTATACCCTCCCTACCCACTACCCGCTAACACACATCACCTGGTGCCTCCACAGCTGCCCTATTCTGATTTACCCACACTGTGCAGTTTACATTTTTCTTCATTTTCTCACAGTTTGCCTTACTCTTCAGTGTGTTTCCTGTATTCATTCATTCAACACATCCTAACTAGGAAAAACTGCAGTATAAATGTAGAGGAAATAACTGCATTAAGCTGGAGATTTGTGGGCCACTAGGCCTCTAGAAGCCATGGGGGTCCTAGATTCTCTGAGGGCCATTTCAGACATTTTTAAATTACTTGTTTTAACAATCATGACATGAAAAAATTACTCATTAAGAAAATAAATTCATTCTTATTCTTCAACTTTGCTTTTCCCTGCATCCTTTTCAAGGGTCTATATTAGTTTGTTGCAATGCACTGCAGCGAACACTGGATCATCAACCCTGATTCAGCAAAAATCATTTCAGCGATTCACTGAATATACCGAGGGCAAGTAAATACTTGCCCTGCAGCACAATGGACCAACAGCTACGCAAATCGAACCCCCCCAACTATATATATATATATATATATATATATATATATATATATATATACCAACTCCAAGATCGCACTACAGTGGAGAAAAAGGCAAAGTTGTGCTGTAGGGCAAGTATTTACTTGCTCTCGGTAAATTCAGCAAATTGCTGAAGCACTTTTCACTGAATGAGTGTCGACAATCCATTGTTCGCTGCAACTGCATTGCGGCAAACTGGTATAGATCCATTTTCATTGCATCGTAACTGAGTGGGATTGTACAGTAGTAACGTTGAAGGAAATAATTAAAAGCCATGGGGGATTTAGATGCTCTGAAGTGCATATGAAGTTTTTTCTTTTAAATACCTTTTTCATCCAATGATGGCCTGAACAATAATATTGATTAAGGAATGAAATTCAGGGTTAGTCTTCAGCTTTGCTTTTTTCTGCATGATTTCAACACATCATACCTGACAAGGGCAGAACTATAATTATTGTGGAGGAAATAACTGAATTAAGCTGGGAGCTGCTAGGTCCTGAAAGGTGGGGATGTTTTATAGTTCAAGTTGCTGCTCTCATACATATACATGGCATGACTCTTCACCCCTACCCCTTAAAGACAGACAGTCTGTGTACTTCTCTGTCAGTAAATAAAGTGGTCTGCACAAACAAATCCTGTACCAGATGAATTGAAAATAATGCATTATACAAGCACTCACTAATATGTACAAATCTTAAGTTTGAATTTGCCAGCTTCACACCACAGGAAAAAAATACAAATGATAAAATAATTAATTTATTAAAAACAGCCACAATAAAACATTAAGCACTTTCATCCTTTCTTGTAATGCTTAACAGGACTTTATCACACTTGAATAATGTCCATGCCCCACTATTTTATATAACATTCTCTTAAAGCAATATAATCTTTACAATACAATGGCTAAATAATATGTTTAAATGCATAAAATCTAAAACAATAAATAATATTTGAAATATAAATTTCATTTATAAATACCAAATTATGTTAAAGTTTAGCAGCTCTAAGCTGTAGCACTGAAGTTATCAAAATGTTATTTAATTGGGGGGGGGGGGTTACACTTAATCTCATTGCCATAAAAGCTCTTTGTACTCAACTGTTGTTTGCCACATACCCCCTCCCCCTGTATCTTTTAATACATGTTCTAAAATGGCAAATTCAAACTTAAGATTTGTACATATTAGTGAGTGCTTATATAATGCATTATTTTCATTTCATCTGGAAAAAAAATTATTTTTGTAAATTCTAAGTGTCAAGGCTCTCTCTGTCTTACTGTCTTATCTACGTAAAAACTTGGACATGTAGCATATTATAGCAATAACCCACGCCTGGGTGTGGGTAATGCTAAATTTACCCACGGTTGGCATGGTTTGGGCCCGGGGGGGGAAGCCCGAGGGACCAAACAAAGCCAACTGTGGGTAAATTTAGCATTACCCACACCCAGAAGTGGGTTATTGCTATTATACCATGACATTATTTAAGAAAAGAAACTATTACTTTTCTTAAATAATGGCATAGTATAATGCCTGTTTACTGCCCTTCCGCAGATGTCTGGCATCCGCGGCAGTTCTGATGCGCAGTACATCAGAGCTGTGGGCAAAAGCAACGGAGAAAGCAAGATCTCCGTTGCTTTTTTTTTAGTGTCTCGCTATGTTAAATGAGTTTAACATAGCGAGACAGTTTTAAAATAAGCAACGGACATCTCCGTTGCTTATTTTAAAGCTGTCTCGCTATGTTAAACCCATTTAACATAGCGAGACAGTGTTTTAAAAAAACGAGTTATACTAATGGAAAAAAGTCTGGGCGACCGGACCTTTCTCCATTAGTATAACTCGATTTACAACGGGCACGCTGGCCAATCAGCGTGCACGTTTTGGGGGGGTCATGGTATAATTAGCAATATAGACTACCCTAGTAGTCCTACAGTTCCCTTGCTTTAAAAAGCTAGGTGATTTTAAATCATTATCTAGAGTGATGCTGTCTTTTACCTATATAGGTTCATAGGTAGGTATTAGGCTATCGGCCCTAGGGCCCATATAAGCCTAGCCAAAAAATGTACCCTGGCTTTCACCACCCAAGAAAATTATTTTCCTGTGCCCTTGTCGAGCAGAGCCACAGAAGTGATCCCCAGGGTGAATTTCCCATCCAATCATCAAGATTTTATATATATATATATATATATATATATATATAAAATATGTACATATATATGTATATGTATATATACATATATAAACATTGATGACAACTACCACACTTTCTTGGATTATTTTGTAATTTATTACAGTTTAGCAGAGCTCGATAATTTTTCTCAAGCAATCCCCTGATAAGGGTGACCTTTAATGAACCAGGATGTGGTAGCGAAGCTTATCTATGGAGATTTGGACATGTTTGAACTCCAGGGCATCATTCTGTTTAACCAAACTAGACTTATATTTGCTGCTAAAGTAGATTGAGACACCTCCACCTTTAATCCCTGTCCATGCTGCTATTGGTCTAAATGTGTGGCAGGCACTGTAGCCTTCCACTTCCCAAGTACTTTCTATGGTTTTAAACTAAATCTTGTTAACAGCACAGATGTAGACATTCCCCAGAGTGAAGAGAGGTTGTAGGGTGTGGAGTTTCTTGGTTAGGCTCTTAACATTGAGCAGTAGCACCTTAAGGTTGCCTTGATTTTTTTTTTTGTTTGCTATGTTGGTAGTTTTGTCATTTTGACGTTGCCTAAAAAGGATCCAAGAAGATAAAGTTTTAGCTAATATCCAGAAGCCCAGGTGGGACAGGTGCAGACCATCCTTGGCAATGCCAAGTGGTCTGTTAACCATGTCCTCTCATGCTGATAGATATTGGATTTCCCATTTATAATACTGTGTATTTTTAATTTATTAGTAGATTTGCAAGAAGAACAAAGGGGCAGACCAAACAATATTTGGAGCATTTAAGTCCCCTTAATGATGTAATTACATAATATAATATCACTGCCCTTAACTAGCTACTTCTACAAATCACCAAAAAAACACCTGCACCTCTCAGTAGTCTATCTCCCTCTTTTTCTTTTGTACCTGGTAAGTTCATAGGTAGGTACTAGGCTATTGACCCAAGGGCCTACGTAAGCCTAGCCAACGAGGTTCCTTGGCTTACGCCACCCAAAAAAGTTATTTTCCTGTGCCCCTGTTGAGCAGAGCCACAGAAGTGATCCCCAGGGTGTATTTCCTATTTTCCATCCACTCATCAAGATTTTTCTTGAAGAGTGCTAATGAGGAACTTTGCTTGACATAGATGGGTAGCTTGTTCCAGAGTATGGGAAGTCTCTGGGACAGGAATCTATCCCTCCAGCATGTCCTGTTTATTGTGGTGACAAGGTTTAGGTCCCTAGAGCGTGTAGCTCGGTGGGATTGGGATTTCTTTAGGTGCAGCATGTCCAGCAGCTTTGGGCTTGACATAGCTTTATATGTTAGGCAGAGATCACCCTGGAGTAGGTGATATGCTATGGAGTAAAGCTGAAGTTTTTTGAGACGGTCAGTGTAGGCATCTGTTTGAGGCCAGTAATCCTCTTTGTGAGGTAGTTCTGTGGCCTTTCCAGCTGCTGCAGATATCTTGTGAGGTACATTCTAAAAGGGGCGTTGTACTCTATAATGAGTCTAATGAGTGTCGAGTAGAGGAGAACAATGACCACTTTTTTCCTGGATGAGAACCTTTTTGTGATGAGGTGTGCCATGTAGAAGGATTTCCTGACTGCTATGGCAATGGGATTATCAAAGGAGAGACTACTATCCCCCGGGGTCCCAAGGTCTCTTATCACACACTCGGCATTAAGTAGACTGCTGTCTATGTGGTAGTTTATGGGTACAGAGTTTTTACCAAAGGGGATGACAATGCACTTTTTGGCATTGAGCCTGAGGCCATGGCTCTGACACCAGGCATCTGTCTCAGTGAGGCCCTTTTGTAGGATGTCCACATCATTTGGGGACTTCACTGTGGCTCCTAGTTTGCAGTCATCTGCGAACTTTGTTAGCCAAAGGCCTTCTGTGTTAGCCTGTACATCAGATAAGTAAATACCAAAACATTAGAGGTCCCAGGACTGAACCCTGTGGTACTCCACTTATCACTGGTTTGAAGCCAGATTTGGAGTCTACAACTTTTACAGTGTGGGTTCTGTCAGTGAGCCAGTTGGCAACCCATCATGTGACGTTAGGATTTATACCTAGTTTTAGTTTAGTGAGTTTATCTATAATTCCATGATGGGGGATGGTATCGAAAGCCTTGGCAAGGTCAAGATAGGCTGTATGAACCACCTTACCTTCGTGACTGCCTCAAAGAAGTCGATCCAGTTCAAGAGGCATGATCTGCCTTTCACAAACCCAAACTGGGTGGGCCTAATACTAATTCAAGAAATTACAGCCCGGGTAAGAAAGAAAAGCAACTATATCCTCCTAGGTGACTTTAACTTAAATATGCTTCGCTGTACCCAGTATGATATCAACAAAATCCTGCTGACCTTCAACCTTAAACAACTGAAACAGCAGCCCATGTGACCTAACCTCATAACAAACAACCATTACTTCTAGATCTTTTCATCACTAACAGCCCTAGTCCAATCTCAGACATTATTGTCCACTCTCCTTCTATTCATGACTATTGCATAATACGCCTTCTGATAAACAACCACTTAAGAGAAAAATCTCACCAAATTAATCTCGGTCAGGCTTAAGGTAGATTTAAACATCAAAAAGCTTAAAAGAATCCCTCTCCAACCTTGCCTCAGAAATTCGTACTAGTTCACTCAGATCCTTCCAGGACACATTTGATTTCTCAACTTTATACACACACAAAAAATTGTATAAATTCTAAACCGAATTCCCTTTTAAAATGTAGATAAATCATCAAAACAGTTATGGAAAGAAGTGAGTCAACATACAAGAAAGGATTTTCAAAACAGCCCACCAACAGCAACACCTACATAATCTTCCTCTGACTTTCTGTCTACTCCAACCTACCCACCCTCTAAAACATTCATACTTACCCACCTATCTCTTACATAACCACCTTTCTACATTCTTCACTTTTGCTTTAAACATGTCAAAACAAGAGACTTAAATACTCTTGTGCAACAGATAAAATCTGACAGCCCTTCATGCCCAGATGGCTTCTCTCCCTGGTTCATATACCAGTGCATGGACTTCCTGACTACCCCCGGCAACACTTCTTCAGTCTATGCTTAACAAAAAAATATCATGCCAAATACATGAAAAATAGTATTAGCCCAATCCCAAAGCAATCTAACCCCAACAAAACTTCCCAATATAGACCGATCTCTAGCATTCCCAGTCTAGGCAAATAGCTTGAAAAAAGCTCATTGTCATGCTTGCCCTGCTTGATACACATGCATCTATAACAGCTGTGTTGCTACTGGTGTACTCCCCTGTACTGGTAGTCCACCCAGCCTCCACTGAGTGTTAGTACAGCAAATAAGTGACTTCCTCCACTCAGGATGAATGAGCCAGAATTGGCCCCTCATTCCAATCCTCTACTGCCTTTTTCCTCCAGCACCGGAGCTAATAATCAAACCTGAATAATTTCAGTCATAGTCAAGGCTTTATCCATCTACACAATGGAGCCCTTTCCTCCCTTTGTGATTTCACACCACTACAGCCTGTCACAGTAAGTCAGGGATATGTCCACATGCTAACATTTTAACATGATTGATAGGAGTTTAGTTAGGTGTTCCTCGAGACAGTGTAGAAAACCAATGGGTGTTTGTTGTCTGCTGCCATGGAATTTGATTTTTTAATTTTATCTGTGGCAGCAGCTGTCATGTTTATAGCTGTGTAAAGGATCTCTCGCCCTTTTTCTTTATCACTCTGACATATTCATTTCCTTAATACTGAGTATGTGGAAAAGTTTTCTATTTCTGCACATCCTTTCAGGTTGTCCTATGGCTGTGTAAAGAGGAGTTGCAGGTCTCGATGCCCTTATGCTCTATGTGAGAGCACAAAAAGTCTGTTCTTTGATATGATGCTCCTTCCCACCTGATGAAGAGCACCAGGTCCTAATGTCCTTACTTATACTGCCTGTCCTCACAAAAAAAAATCTTACCAATTGTGTCTCCTAACATCTTGTACTTGGGGCAGCTGTACCCGTCTTTCCTTCCTAGCTATTCTTCTGATGGATAACATGATTGATGGGAGTTTAGTTAGGTGTTCTTTAATACCTAGGACATCCCCGGCTGCTGTGCGCTCCTGGCCTCCGCGTCTTCAACCTTTCTCTCCAGCTTGCCTTCCTTCAACTTGAAGTTAAGAATTTGACTATCTGGAATCTAAGGACCCTTTCCATATCACCTGCTGTCTTATCCCTGTGCGCTTCCAAGAAAGGAAGAAAAAAAGTATGTGTTCTCCTAATACTGGCAGAAAAGCTGACATTTAATATTGTATATGTCTTATAGCTTGTAATTGTTAGCTTCCAGCCAGGACTGCCAACAGCCATACCCTCCTCTGTATCCAGTAGTTAGATTACAGACCCTTAGTCCCCCTATTGTTGCCTCCTTTAGCAGATTCATAGTTAGTATCTAGTCCTTGACCAGCCTTTCCCAGACATTTACTTCTGCTGTAGTAACATTCCATGTCCACTAGGTGGCACCCTTATCCAGTCCCATTCATTAGTTTATCTTGCTATCCTATAATTTACATCTTCTACTTTCTGCTGCCTATACCCTACTCCTGCTATCCTATAATTTACTTCTATTACATTCTGCTGCCTATACCTTGCTCCTATCTTTTTTTCACATATCTCTTGCTCTTCTGTAAACACCACTTTCCTCCTCTGAACATTACCACTCTACTTTTTGTCATTCTCTACTCATCTTCACTTTCCTGAGCAATCAGCAATCCACTGATTGTTCATCCTGAGCTGTTTCACTCACTTGCCTCTACCCGCTCCGTATGCCCTTCGGGCTCACTCCGCTCCCCTACCCCCAAATTCCACTCACCCCTACTACTCACATTTTTATCTCTCCAGTAGACTCCTCCCATTCTCCACCACTCCAATGACTGGCCTCCTCATTCTACCCCTCCTCCTCTCCTCCCATCAATTAAAGGCCACTCCCCACACATACCTCCTCCTCTCCTCCCATCAATTAAAGCCACTCCCCCCACACACTATACTACACCCTACACCCCCTTTATCTCTCTTTCTCTTTTACTCTACCTATACTATACCTCCCATACTTCTCTATCTTATGTACTTAATCCATTGCATTATGCATTCTCCATTCCTTCAAACACTACAAATCCCCTTCATCACACTCTTAATTCTAATTCCATTGCACCATACTACCTCCTATACCTCCACTCCTCTTCCCCCCTCTTTTCTGTCCCACCTCTCAACTCCCATCCCACTTTTCACCCCCACCACAACTCACTTCCATATCATATCTTCCTCACTACTACAGCCCAACCACCTCCACTACTTTAAACCAAAGATCTTACCCACCTCAACAAAACATAACTTCCCTAAAGCTCTGGTCTATTGTCCCCAACAGTCAAAAGGCAAACTAAACCTCCTACTATCTCCCTTCTTCATCCACCTATTTATATCAGGTGATATACACCCAAACCCTGGACCTAGCACTACTAACAATCTCATCCCCCCAAGAGCTACCAATACCACTAACCTTAAAAACCTAAAACTAGTTACTCTCAACGCCCAGAGTCTAAGAAATAAAGCTACTTTCTTCCATGCCTGGCTTCACCACAACCTACCTGACATTGTAGCCATCTCTGAGAATTGGCTAAAACCTACCATCTCTGACTCAGAAATCCTACCCCCCAGCTTTCAGGCCCTTAGATCTGACCGCTTAAACAGAAAAGGTGGAGGAGTAGCCTTGGTATTCTCTAATCTATTCCCCATTATTCCATACCCAAACCCCATTCCCCAGTTCTGCAGTGCAGAACTAGTAACAGGTTTACTACAAAAGAATGTTCACAAAAGTATCTGCTTCATATCCCTTTATAATCCCCCATGTAACAACACTACCACCCTTGAAGATATCCTCCAATGGGCCTCAGCTAACATTAACCTAGAGACCTACATTCTAGGAGATGTTAATATAGATTGGAACAAAATTAACAACCTAAACCCAGCCATATCTGTCAATCTATTCAACTTTACTCAATTTACTAACTCTGTCACTAGACCCAACAAAATCAATCCTCCAGGATCTACACTGGACTAGATCCTAGCTACCCACCCTAACAACATCTTAGACTCAAGCATCCTTCCCGACTCTTTTAGTGACCACCTGCCTGCCTTCATCCACCGAGTAACCCAGTCTCCCCCTCTTCAGCACTAGTACCTACATACACATAACCTAACAAACTTCAACCCTATAGCTTTCTCTAACACCCGCAAACAAACTAACTGGAACAATCTTAAAATTCTACCACTTGACAGCGTTGTCAAATTCTTTAACTCTACTTTCCTAAATGTACTTAATTCCCAAGCTCCACCCCGAACTATAAGAGTCGAATCCAAATCCGCCCCATTGTTAATTAGGGAAACCAAAAAACTTATGCAACAGAGATGCAACAATGCTGGAAACTTTCTCAGCACAATAAACAACCAGAGACCCTTATTCAATATAAGCAACTCCGCAATCTTACTAAAAGACATATATCCAAGGACAAACAATCCTACTATATGACACTCCAAGCCAACCACTCCAAAAACCCCAAACAATTCTGGAAGTCCATTAATTCACTTCTCAATCCAGGCACCAAAAATAATCCTTGCCCTGACACTACCAGGTCCAATCCGGAAATTGCCACTCTTTTCAACTCCTTATTTACTAACTCTATAGCTGAACTAAATAAGACCTTCCCAATTAACCCATCCACACAGTTCAGTCACTCTACCCCAGCCTCTAAACCCAACCCTCCCCCAACCTTTGAACTTAAACCAGTCTCTACTTCATATATAAAAAAACTTCTCAGCAAACTAAAACCATGCTCTAATGCCCCAGATAACATTTCATCTAAATTCTTACAAATTGCTGCAGACGGAATCGCCCTCCCCATTAGCATCCTAATCAACAGATCCATACAGGAATCTTATGTCCCCAAGCTGTGGCATGCTGCCTTTATACATCCTCTCCACAAAGGTGGTGTACATAATAATACCTCAAACTTTCGCCCCATAGCCATCCTCTCCCCACTATCAAATATATTGGAAAAATGCATTCACATCCAGCTAATGTTCTTCCTTACCAAAAACCACCTCATCTCTCAAACCCAACATGGCTTCCGTCCTGGCCATAGTACTATAACTGCTCTACTCTCATTCCTAAATATAGTCAACCGTGCCCGCGACACTGGAAAAATAGTTTCAACAGTTCTACTAGATCTCTCCAAGGCTTTCGATACTGTCTCCCATACTCATCTCCTTAGCCACCTTGCTAACCTCAACCTCTCATACAATACCCTATCCTGGTTCTCAAGTTACCTATCCGACAGATCTCAAGCTGTAAAATGGAAGAAAGGCACCTCAGGCTTCCTTCCTACCCCCACCGGAGTTCCCCAAGGTTCCGTTCTTGGCCCTATGCTATTTAACATCTTTATTAATGACTTCCACTCTGCCATCCCAAATACTAAAATCGTACAATACGCCGATGACTCCACTTTAATCTGCTGTGCCACTAACCTCCCAGAACTTCTATCATACACTCAAACTGCTTTCTCCGCCACTGAGAACTGGATGCTCCAAAACCAACTATCTCTAAACGATAACAAATCCAAAATACTACTCCCCCCTCAAAATCCTTCCCTCTTGACAAAAACTCTTTCCAAATTAGAAGCCATAACAATTCAGCCATAGAAATTGTTCCCTATGCCAAACTACTTGGGGTCACTATAGATGAAAACCTAAACTGACACCCATATTCAACTAAACATCAAGAAAACACACCAAATACTTGGCCTGCTATACAGAAACATCCACTATCTCTCCCCTTCTACTAGACAAACCCTCACCACTACCTATCTTCTTCCCTCACTAATGTATGGTGCCCCTCTATTAACTAACTTATCTGCCTCCATCTCCTCCAAAATGGAAAGTTGTTATAATAAAATTTCGCAATTCGCCATCAAAGCCAAACACTCCTCCCACCATTGCTCTGCCCTCTACTTGCTAAACTGGCTAGAACTTCCCAACCTTCTAGACTACCTCCAACTTACCACTGCCCATAGGCTGTTATTTAACCCCTCTAAATGTCCTGCACTATCCAACATCCTACAGCCATACACCCCTAACAGGCCACTTAGATCTGCTCACCTAAACCCAATCACTGTCCACACACCAAAGCGACCTGCCAGACAGCACCTCCTGTCTTTTTCCTCAGCCAAAAAATGGAATTCTCTCCCTCCTTCATTATGAATGACAGAAAACCCTGACAACTTCAAAACCCAACTCCATTCCTACTTGTTCTCTAATTGGAAGTGCAGTTGCTCTTTCCCCACCTAGCCTTCTACTCTCTCTACACTAATTGTATTTCCATACTACTTCTATTTCCAACAACTTTGCTCCATGGATTTTACTTATTCTTTACTTCTGTCTTGTGTATATATGTAAATAGTTTGCTTTCCCTCCCCCCTCTAACATTTATGCTTGTTCTACCATTCTGCCATAACAAGACTCAGATTATATGTAACCTTTTAACCAACCATGTCAATATATGACTCACATGCTATGTAACCACTGTACCTCATACTGTCTCTGTATTACAATTTATCTGTATCCATAAAACTTAATATTATCTGTTGTGTCATAATGTATCTGTATCTTTGAATCTTAATTTTATCTGTTGTATTTTAATGTTTACTATGTAGTGTGGAGCTTTTCTCCCCGGACCTCCACTGAAAACGGGATCCTGAGCCCAGTGGACCTCCCCGGTCATCAAACTGAAATAAAATAAATAAATGTTAAATTCTCATTTTATCCATATAGTTTTTAATTGAATTAAAGAATACCTTGGTGTTGCTTTTAGCCTTTGGAACCAAGCTGAGTTTTTATGACTATTGTAATTTTTGAAAGCTGAGTATTACTTCTTTTTTTGTGTTGCATGTTTTAGTAAATTTGGATTTTCACCATTTTTTTTTCTAATTTATCTGTTTGTGTATTACCAGTGTTTTTTCATTGACACAGTAGCAAATAATATTTTAGAACTCATTGATGATATCTTGAGAAGACTTACCTGTATAATTGCAGATTACATCCCATTCTGTTTTCATAAGTATGTCTTTGATTACATTATAATTTCCATTGGTAACATCTGTGAAGGATGATTTATGTATAACTGAATTTGATTTTAAACATTATAATATCAAGATCTGGTAATTCTAAAGTTAATTTAATCATCCAGACATTTTTTTTATTTTATTCATTTATTTTGGTTATGGCGTTGCATAAAAGTGCTTTGTCAGTCTTTCTCACCAGGTGCTAATTCTTCATGCCATCTGCCCTAAAGCTGATATTCAATGAAGACCACACATCAGAATGTCAGGTACAGCAATGTTTCTGCACAGGAAGTAGCCAGACTGCCATAAAAGGATTGCTATCTTTGAATAGCAGAGGAGAATAACTAATTCAGGACATTAACACCATTTCTGGGTAGATGTTGAGTGGTCTGTAAACTTGAAACATCTGTTATCCTTTCAGAAAATGAAATAGCCTTTCATAAAGAGTTGTATAAACAGATACATAAACATTTGCCTAGTATTTAGCAATGTTCATACATCAAGAGGATTCAGAGAATGATGGTTAGTAAATAGACATAAATAAAGATGGAGATAACCAATATGATACTTCAGGGGTTTGTTCTTGGGCTAGTGCTGTTAGTAAATATCCCTGGTAGGTCTGAGGAGACAAACTCTTTTGTTTTTTTGAAAGTGATAGCTATATGGGGGTAATTGAAAAAATTAAGGACTGGGCTTCAGAAGGGACCTAGTGAAGCTAATAGTGAGGACAGAAGTATGACAGATGGGTTACAGTTGCTGGTTAAGTGCAGATTTAAGTAGTTTGGTCACAATAATCCAAACTCAAATATAATATAAATAGGCAGGTATTGTCACTGGCTGCCAGGAAGAAGGAAAAGATTTTGGTGTCACTAGCAGACAGAACGTGAATCGCACATTGCAGAGTGAAAAGCAGTGAAGATACTGGTTGGAATACTGGGGGTGCATAGTTAAAGTTGTAGAATAAAGGGATTGTTTCCATCTTATGCATAAGGCTTTTTTCAGTTATGTTAGGAACCTGGGATGCAACTCCCAGATTTGTTCTGAGTTGATTCTAAATGACAAAATATACACTGAACCCACAGACATCGCCAATATCCTGGCAGACAGGTTCAGTGCAAACTTCTCCCCCCCTCCCCCCCAAAAGAGCAAGTATCTATCCCAGCAGAGGGCTGCCTCCCAAACATCTCTGATGCTCAGGTGAAGGCTGCCCTCTCCAAAGCAAAAAAACACTGCTTCCATGGGACCAGATGGCGTCCCAGGTTGCGTCCTACATGAACTCCAAGAGGAACTAATCCCTCAAATAAAACAGCTATACAATCTCAGCCTCACTACAGGATATGTGCCCACAGAATGGCGTACAGCAACAGTGGTCCCACTCCACAAAGGTGGAGCCTCTACGGACCCTGGAAACTATTGTCCCATAAGCCTGACTAGCTTAGTCTGCAAGGCTATGGAGAGGATCATCATGGAGCTCATAAACAAAGACATTGGGGACCTACAGACACTAGATCCTACCCAGTTCGGCTTTGTCAAGGGCAGATCCTGCCTTTTGAACCTGGTTGACTTCTTCAAAACAGTCACCAAAGCCATAGATGAAAGGAAGGTATTCCACACAGCCTATCTGGACCTTGCAAAGGCATTTGACACAATACCCCACTCGGGCATCATAGATAAGCTATCCAGCTTAAATATAAACCCCCATGTCACAAGATGGGTCACAAACTGGCTCAAAGACAGAACCCACAGAGTGAGAGTTGCTGGAGCCATGCCAGACTCGAAACCGGTCACAAGTGGCGTCCCACAGGGTTCTGTCCTGGGACCACTCTTGTTCGGTATATACTTTTCCGAGGTACAGGAAAACGTGTTAGGACTATGGCTCACCAAGTTCGCAGATGACTGCAAACTGGGCGCCATAATCGACTCTCCAGCTGACACAAACATCCTTCAAAAAGGTCTCGCAGAGACAGATAACTGGTGCCAGTGCCATGGTTTAAAGCTAAATGCCAAAAAATGTTTAGTCATACCCTTTGGCAAAAACAATGTGCCCACAAATTACCACATAGGCGGAAACCCATTAAGTACAGAGAAAGTTATTAGGGACCTGGGGACCCAAGTTGATAGCAATCTCTCCTTTGAAAACCACATTGCCAAAGTGGTTAGAAAGACCTTCTACATAGCCCACCTCATCACGAAGGGTTTCACATCTAGATCAAGAGAGGTAATCGTGCCCCTTTATTCATCCCTCATCCGGCCCATCATAGAATACAATGCCCCTTTTGGGATGTACCTTACCCGACACCTGCAGCAATTAGAAAGACCCCAAAAGTATCTCACCAAAAAGATCAAGGGTCTCAAACAGATGCCATATGCTGCTCGGTTAAAAAAACTCCAGCTCTACTCAGTTGCATACCGCCTACTTCGAGGCGATCTGTGCCTGACATACAAAGCTATGTCAAATCCAGTATTAATGGACATGCTCCACCTCAGTAAATCTAAATCCCTTAGAGCCACAAGCTCGACGGACTTGAACCTCAGCACAGAAATAAATAGAACTTGCTGGAGGGACAGGTTCATAACCCAGAGGCTCCCTTCACTCTGGAATAGAATTCCAGTTCATGTGAGGCAGAGCACCTCACTGAATCTCTTCAAGAAGAATCTCGATAGGTGGATGGGGGATCGTAGGTTCGTCCCAGGGATTACTCCCGTGTCACTATTAGACAGAGGCACAGTAAACTAAACCTTAAAAAGGGCACAGTATACTCAAATCAAGGGGTGGCATAAGCCATACAGAATCGGGCTAGGCTTATAATTGCCCCAGGGCAGATAGCCTAGTATGAACCTATCAACTATGAACCTATGACCCTATATGGCTTTGATGAGGCTGCATCAGGAATATTAAGTTTAGCTTCGGAAGCCATTTAACAAAAATCTGTCACTGAATCATTTAGTAAATAAAATTAAATAAGCTGGTACACAAACTGCAAATACTGATTACAAAGTATAATTGATTAGCTGTGCTGCAAATGCTTACTCTGGAGAAGAAAGAGTGAAAGATAAGGCCTGATGTTGGCATGTGAGTTGATTAAAATCTGTATAGAAGTAAAGTGCATGTAATTATTTTTAGCAGAGGTGTAGAGGACAGAAAGATGCTGTGAACTACATTGTTTTTAGGTACACACGGACAAACAGACAAAAGCGCACACAAACAAATCTTAATCAGGGAGCTAGTGTTTCTTATAGGTTCATAGGTAGGTACTAGGCTATCTGCCTGAGGGCATTTATAAGCCTAGCCAGAGTGTGTCAGCTTTCACCGCCCCATTGATTAATTAACTGATCCTCTGTCAAGCACAGCCAATGAAGTGATCCCAGGGGTGTATTTTCTGTTACCCATCCACTCGTCGAGGTTTCTCTTGAAGAGTGTTAGTGAGGGGCTCTGCCTGATGTAATTTGGAATTTTGTTCCAAAGCATGGGGAGTCTCTGTGACAGGAATCTATCTCTCCAGCATGTTCTATTTATTGTTGTGACGAGGTTTAGCTCACTAGAGCGCGTGGCTCATAGTGACTTGGATTTCTTTAGGTGGAGCATGTCCATCAATTCTGAGTTGGACATGGCTTTTAAGTCAGGCAGAGATCACCTCTGAGTAAGCGATATGCCACTGAGTACAGCCGGAGGTTTTTCAGTTGGGCTGCATAGGACATATGTTTGAGGCCAGTAATCCTCTTGGTGAGGTACCTTTTGTGGTCTTTCCAGCTGTTGGAAGTGTCTTGTGAGGTACATCCCAAATGGGGCATTGTCCTCTATGATGGGTCTGAGTGACGAGTAGAGGGGCACTATAACCTCTCTATTTCTAGATGCGAACTCTTTACTAATTAGATGGGCCACATAGAAGGATTTCCTAACTACTTTGGCAATATGATAGTCAAAGGAGAGATTACTATCTACCTGGATCGCCAAATCTCTTATTACCTCTTCTGCATTAAGGGGGCTGCCACCTATGTGGTAATTCGTGGGTGTTTTGTTTTTCACAAACGGGATGACTATGCATTTTTTGGCATTTAGCTTGAGGCCATGACTTTGACACCAGGTGACCATCTCAGTAAGGCCCTGTTGGAGGATGTCCGTGTCAGCCGGAGAGTCAATTATGGCTCCCAGTTTGCAGTCATCAGCAAACTTGGTTAGCCATAGTTCTCCTGTGTTTGCCTTTACTTCTGAGAAGTATATGCCGAACAGTAGGGGTCCTAGGACCAGGCCTTGTGGGACACCACTTGTGACTGGTTTAGAGTTGGACCTGGAGCCTGCTATTCTTACCATGTGAGTTCTGTCTATAAGCCAGTTGGCAACCCATCTCGTGACGTAGGGGTTTATGTTCAGGCTGGTGAGTTTTTCTGTAATACCCAAGTGGGGAATGGTGTTGAAAGCCTTGGCGAGGTCAAGGGTAGGCTGTGTGAACCACCTTTCCCTCATCTATGACCTTGGTGACTGTCTTGAAGAAGTCAACCAGGTGTAGTAGGCATGATCCACCCTTAAGAAAGCCGAACTGGGTCGGGTCAAGTGTTTGGAAGTTCCCAATGTCGTCGTTATTGAGTTCCATGATGATGAGCTCCATAGCCTTGCAGACCAGGCTAGTCAGGTTTATGGGGCGATAGTTACCAGGGTCAGTTGTGGCCCCTCCTTTGTGGAGAGGAATAACCGTTGCTGTGAGCCATTCTATGGGCATGTAGCCTGTGGAGAGGCTGAGGTTGAACAGCGTGTTTAGGTGGGGGGTTAATTCTTTCTGTAGTTTGTGCAAGATGCAGTCTGGGACACCATCTGATCCCATTGACGCTGTGTTTTTGGCTTTTGAAAGGGCTGTTTTCACCTGTGCATGTGTGATTTTGGGGACACTACACTTTTCCGGTATTGTTGTGGGCCCTTTTGGAGGTGAGAGGGGAGTGAAGTTTGCACTGAATCTGTCTGCCAGGATGTTGGCAATATCAGTAGGTTCAGTATATTTTGTGCTATTTTGCACTAGTTCAGTGCATATCTGCGAGTTGCCACTTAGATTCTTAACATAGCTAAAGAAGGCTTTGTGGTTATCTTTTGAATCCTTGGCTATTTTTCTTTCGAAGTTAGCCTTGGATGATTTCATGAGGGACTTTAGTTTCTTACTGATACTGATCAGGGATGTCTTTCCTTCTTGGGATTTGCTTCTAGTGTATAGCCTGTTTATTGCAGTGGTCCACCAAACTGGTCTCCTTCTCTTAGAGGAGTGATTTTTGGTTTTGCTAGGGATGGCATGATCCATGCATCCTTGTAGGTGCTCATAGAGTGCATTTGTAAAGGTTTCTGCATCTTGGGCAGCGTTATCCTTTAGCATGGGGACCGTGAAACTTACCACCTCTGTGTTAAGGTGAAGTTTGCTTTAGAAAAGTTTTTTACTGTGGTTTCCTTAGTTGGGGATGGTGGTGGGGTGTGGACATCCAGAGTGATTAGTTTATGGTCTGATCTAACCAGTGACGGGTTGACCTCCGGTGTGGAACACCTGTCGCCCATGCTGGTGATGACCATGTCCAATATGTTTTCACCCCTGGTAGGGGAGTTTACCAGCTGATCCAGGGCGTTTGAGTTGATGAATTCCAGGAAGTGCTGGGCCTGGGAATTTGTACTCGAGTAGTTTTCCCAGTGAATGGTAGGATAATTGAACTCGCCCAATATCAGGGTGTTCGGTAGGACCTTCATGTTTTCCAGTGTCTCCGGAAAGGTGGAGTGGTGGTCCTGGGTCATGGAGGGTGATCTATAGCAGGCCACAATTTGCATTGCAGATTTGCCGGATGTTAGTTGCACATAGATGATCTCAGAGGTATCATGCTTCACCACTAACCTGGAGGTGTAGATATCCTTGATGAATATGGATACACCCCCTGCTTTTGGGTTTTGGTCCGTGTTCTGTGGCTGAAACGTGTAGTATGAGTTGTAGCCCGGAAGTGCTGGGGTGCTCTCTGGAGCCTTGAACCAGGTTTCAGTTACTGCAAAGATGCCGACGTTCTCCATACTGAGGAGTGCTTCAAGCACATGCATTTTGAGATTTAAACTGCTGGCATTGAGTAGCATAACCCTTAGTTTTTTGTTAATTGTGGTGTTTTTTACAGAGGTGGGTTTGACTTTTGAGCCTTGCCTAAAAAAGGCACTATGGGGGCAGCAAGAGCCTTGGCCAGTATTCAAAAGCCTAGGGGTGACAGGTGCAAGCCATCTCTTGCGAAGCAACGCGGCTTGTCGAGCATGTCGTCCCACACTGACAGACACTGGATCCCCTTTGAATGACACCAGAAGCTTAGCCAATTGTTGAAATTGATCATTATTTCTTTATACTGAGGTATCATTCTTGGTGAGGGCAGGATGCTACTCAGGGTCAGGGTCATACCAGCCTGGGCCACATGATCAGAGAGCTCTTCCATGTCTCTTTTCATGTAGTCCAGGGAGGTATGTCTCAGGTCATTCACACCAACATGAACAATGACAGAGTCATATTTGTACTTGTTCTGGAGTGACCTGAGTGCTTGTATTATGTGGCGGATTCTGGCTCCCGACTGGCAGCTAACAGTAACTTTCTGCTTGTTCAGCCTAGTGAGTGCGACGTCAGTGTGCCTGACTATAGAGTCACCTATTACTTCTTGTCAGATAAGTAAGATTTCCTTAAAAGGTAATCAATTTCTGGGTCTACTTTGCCTGTAGTTACATTTTTTAAATGCTGACCTAGCAGAAAGTAAAAAAAAAAGTCTGTGGAGTTATACCATATGAAAAAAACTTGACAAAGGATTCATTGTTAGCTGAATATCTACCAAATGTTGATTTATACAAAGATATCCCTCTGGATTATTTGGAAATAATGTAGCAGTTTTTGCTAAGGACTAGGTACATCATCTAATCAATCTGTTTTGGTGAGCTGCTAGACTTTGACTAAGAATGAGAGGAGTTAATAAACATTGCTCATTTCCCAAGGGAAATGGTAAGCTTTTGTCTTTATAATTTTGCTAGTGTTTACAAGTTAGCAATAATTTCAGTCACCTTTATGTTATCGATAGGTATAGGATCAGGTAAGTAACACTTTTCTGAAAAATAACTGGTCAACAACTTTGAATATTTCTGTAGAATGGTATATGTTTTCTGTATTTGTAATTATCAGTATAGTTTGCATAATTTTAAGTGTTTTTTTTATTTTTATTTTTCAACTGTAAAAGTATGTGATTGATTACTGAAGTGTATAAGGATTTTTTTGCATTCTTTATTTGGACCTATTGCCTGCCAGTCATCACCCCTGAGCCAGTTGACTCATTTATTCACTATTTTACTAGGACAAGAGCTGATTAAGAGAACACATCACCAAGGCAACCATTTTTTTTAGCTTTACCACCTGTGCATGCTCATTAACAACACCACACCATGTGAACAGTTGGCCCTGCTTCCCCTTTGTAGACAGATACCTCCATGTGATCCCCAGTCTGCAATGGAGATTTCACTGCAGAAAATGTGTCACTGAGCACACTTCTCTTCCCTCCACCTTAAGGAAGCTGATCCTTCTTAAGCCTCATCATTCCTCTGTATCCCAATGCCAGCTGCAATATGTATCCAGGCAGCTAGTTGAACTTGGGTCATCTGGGTCATTGTCAGGCTTTATCCTGCTGTATCAGTGGAAATGATACAAGTATGTAAGTATAAATGCATAACAATGATGAAATATAACTTTTGGCATCCAGTCTTTAAAACAGGGGTCTCAAACTCCTAGCCCACAGACCAGATATAGTCCATGAATAATTTTAATCCTCCCTATGATACTTTGCCCATAAATTCTTTTAATCTAGCCCATGAGCATTTTTAGTGGAACTGCATTAAAAATACATTCAAAATGAAGTCTACCTTGTGATTCAAGCCACAGTGACATGTTTTATTAAAATAATGCCTTACACATTTTCAAATGGTACAAGTCACAACAAAAGCAGAGTACAGTCTTTATTAAATTGTGCATTTCTGTAGAGGAAAGGTAGACAGCTGATTGCTGCTTAACTGGCTTTCTCAGTCTGACATAACTTGCATTGATGTTGGTAACATGTTGCTGATATTAATCACAACAGGACACTTTTAATTCATTAATGTATTTGTAATTTATATGGAGCCAGGATTCTATGTTAATGTTAAGTAAATGTGCACAAAATTTTAACTGAACAATGTGAACAGGAGAGCAGCTGTACCACTGATGAATGTTTCCAAAATGTTAACACGTGACAAATGTGTGTAACAATAAAACATGTAACACTCATTGGGGAAGAGGGTTAGAAACAACTGTAAAATGTGAAATGGAACAATGTATCCTTCCTTTGGTAAGCTTTTAAATTAATTTCATTTTTTAATCTGAGTTGACAGGACTCATTTTAACCATGACGTAAATAAGCAACACAGCAGGGAGGCAGAAAGAACTTTGAAACCAAGGGTAAAGCTGCAGAGCACAACTGCTAATTCCTTTTAGCTCAAGATGATTTCTGAGCAGCATTGTATTTTTACTCTATCAGGAAGGACATGTCTTATTTGGAACTAAAGCAGGACAGTCTTAATTTCTCTGTTTACTTACTAGACATGAGGACTGCTCTGTCAGCAATGAAAGATAATGACGTTAAGTTTTATAATTTAATCTAACAAGGTCGGTTTATATATAAAGTATCATAATGTTTTTTTCATCATTACAAAGTATAATTGCATTATAAAGGCGTTGAAAAATAAATGTTACAAAAGGTGATTGATGCAAATTGACATAAAAAGACTGATTACTGGTGGAAATGATTTGGCCAACTCAGAATGGCAGTTTACATATCTAATGGAGACATTGCTTGTCATAACATATAACTTACTGCAAAAGTTGCTTGTTTCAGTTACAAAAAACTTGCAACCTTTCTACATCTGTTGCAATTAACTCATACGTCCTTTCTCCATTCTTCAACTTGTACACTGTTTCCAGGCATTTGACTGTGCCCATTTTTATCACAGTCAGACAAGTGAGGTATGCATAGTCAGTAAATTGACTAGGCCATCTGTAGTTAAAAGTGACTGATTACTACTGTTATAGTAAATGACCTTTGGCAGGGATGGTGCTAGTGTGTGTGTGTGTATATGTGCATTCTTTTTTCAGTTAGTGAATCAAATGGCTTTCTGCCTGAGCTATGCAAGGCAGGATGTATTATTTATAATTTTTAATAAATTAAATATGTACCGATCCTTCTCTTTTCTAAACTGATTGGCCAGTAAAGGGAATCCTGCTTCAGTGGTGTGCTTTTTGGCTACTGGGAAGGTTAGGAATTATACAGAAAAATTTCCAACTTTTCCCAGAAGATAGCTAGAATTCCTGGCTGTTTCTCTTCCCCCTTTCCTGTTGTACTTTGGAAGGGGAGAAAGCATAGGTCACTGTTTGGGAGATAGAGGCTTGGTGGTTACTGGAGAATGAAAGGTAAAAGAGATTAAAAAATATCTGGACTCCCCCTACTCTCACTTGAGAACAAGATTGCAAGATACTTAAAACTTCTCCACCTGAGGTACCTTATCACTATTCATTTGCAAAGGGCACCATTCTTTTCTTGGGGAGAAGAGGTGCAGATGTTCATCCCAACAGTTTCACACTCAGTAATAAACTATCGTATTGCAGACATCACTGTCACTGCAGGGCGACAAGGCACTATTATTTGCAAACCACAAAGATGAAACTTTCACACCCCCAAACTTATCACTATGCATATATGTAGTGTACTTTGCTATCCTGTCCATGAATTGCTTACAAACAGCTGATTGCAAATGGCATCTCCTCTAGATCTGAAGTTCTTACCCCTTTATATTCTGCACCGATGAAGCCCATCACAGAGTACAATGCCCCCTTTTGTGATCTATATTACTAGACATATTAGGCCGTTGGAGAGAACCCAAATATTCCTAACAAATAGATAACAGGCCTAAAAAACCTGAGCTACCAAGATAGGCTGGAGATCTTGTCCCATATTCAGTGCCCTATAGACTTCTAAGGGGGAAGCTATGCCTTCCTTTTCAGGTCAATAAGGATCCAGCAGTCCTCTTATATCTCTACATGTCAAGCAGTCCTGTGAACACTAGGACCAGAGATCTGAACCTGCTTCAGCAGATAAATAAGTCAAGTTAGAGAGACAGATATGTCCTGCTATGACTACCCCTTGTCTGGAACACATTTCCACTCCAGATCAAGAAGTTAAACAGATGGATAGGTATTTACAAATCCACCCCCAACATAACTGGCCTGTATCTCCTTGGAAATCCAAGGTTTGAAGGTAGGTACTGGCAAGGCCTGAATGGCCACGTGGCACAGTTGCTTTTTATTTTCTATGATTCTATGATACCATATCTGATGAGATCAGAGAATCAGACACAGTTTCTGCTATGTGAATACAAGGAATAAATTTCATGCTGTAGTAGCCCTAGGACCTCTTACTGTTAGCACCTCCTACAAGACATACTTGGGTACATAGTTACATGTTGTCTTAAGTCCACAAAACACTCATAGACAGTAGTGGATAACTCCCCTGACCCTTTCAATATCAGTGCAAGAGCAAAGAGATGATTCACATATTTTAGCCAAGATGGAATCCACACTACAAATATCAAAGGCTGAACTCCTAAATGAATTCTTCTAGCACCCTGGAACAGACTTTCAACCATGTAACTGGAATAGGAGCACAGCTTCCAATTAACTTTTTTAAATGGGGATAACACCACAGTTTATCATTCTAAAGCTGTAGTTTGCTGTCTTCTATGCAACATTAGAAAGACACATTAACCCTTTCACTCAAACAGTATTCATAACCCTCAGCATTTCCAACCAGATCTCCACAACTCCTATAGCCTTACCACAACAGAATTTGTTAATCACTACAGTGACAACACATACACAAATGGACAAGTTCCATCAGTTATTTTGGCAGTGCCCCTTCAGAATAGAGCATTTCCACAAGTTTCACGAGTTCTTCAAAGTCTTCATTCCAACTCCTGTGAATGGTTCATACATGAGGTCATAATTTCTCTACTCTTTCCGAGAATAACCTGGGAAATGTTCCCTCCAGTCCTCACCACAAGGTATAACTTTTACATAGCCTTGTCAAACTCTTCTCACAGGCAGACATTCACTTCACCAATTGCTGCCCCTTCTGCCTTCTTTGCCTGTCACTACCTATTAGCCTGCTCTGAAGATCCCCTTGCAATTGCTTACGAGGGAAGCAATTTTCTTTAAAAGTATTACTTTCCTCACCACTGGAGCTCACCAGTGGATACCTGGATTATCATGTTGGCAAAAACTCAAGCACGTTTTAAACACAGTTCATTCTGCTGCCTCAGCTACTAAGGTCTTCAACAGAGCCCATTCAGAGTCTATGTCCTTGACCTCCCCAGTATACAGTGGTAGTTCTTTTGGGGTGGATTTAAAGTAGACTCAAACAGAAAAATCTACTGTGTGTTCCCAAGACATCCACTACATGTTTGGGTTTACCAGATCTTTCTTCTGCCATACCAGCTGTCTGCCCAAATCACCACTATGTCCAGATCCATTAACAGGTCAGCAACTGTCTTGACGTGGGGATCCAGAGCTTTCAACTTCAATTCTGAGGACACAGCCATAAAATTGGTCATCAACAGTTGGCCTAAGATGCTCTGGTACATTCCATGGGAGTTGACGGTTGAGTGCTAAGACTAGTTCTGTCATCTGGCAGGAGGGTGTAGATTTTGTGTTTATGATCCTAAGTCCCTCCCCTAGTAAATTGTGTGCTACTACCAGGAGGTCCATGCATACCATCACACATGCTAAGTCTCGTAGCTGAGAGTCACATGTGCATGCTAGGCTTCTTGCTGCAGGTGATAAACCTGCACTCCTTCAGGTGTTTATAGTTTAGCAAGCTGAATTATGACCCTCCCTCAGAGAATGGGTGAACAAGTATCTCCTGCTCTCTCCCATTCTTTTCCCCTAATCAGGTCCCTCCATTGCAGTGCCATGTGCATTTGTGAGCATCATTGGGTTCAGACATGGTGCTCATTATGAATGATCTATAACTGCACAAAAGTTCAGTATCACTTCCCCACTTATATTAATTTCTCCCAGATGTGCCCCTTCAAGTACTTTCATCATTTCATATGTGAGCATTGAAGTTTCTCAGTAGTCCTACAGAGGCAGAAGGTTTACTGTATTATGTAGCACAATATCCACAGTCTCCAAGAAGGCCAAATACTTATCCAGAAACATTAGACAGTATTTTCCATTTATGCAACCACTAATCACATTTAGGCGATCCTCTGTTCTGGTACTTCCAACTACACCCAGCCAGAGCTTGTGAATATCTATACCCATGCCTGAGACTTATTCTGAAGGACAACTCTAAAGTATGAGAGAGACCACCCCAATTGAAATTATTATTTCAAGAGTCGGTGATTTGTGTAGAGGTAAGACCAGCTTGCCTGGCTGATTGATACCTTTCATCCTGCCAAACAAGTTGTGGCTTCTTCCTAGCAGTGAGATGCTATTTCATGTTCCATGAGCCAATTTAATGCCAGGATCTAGTATATCATAATCTATCTTCCTCATGCCTGCCACATGACTGGTGTCACACCCAAAACTCTCATATTTCACATTCTACGTGGTCAGCCCATATGGAGGATCCAAACAATTTTTTTTTCCCCCAGGAAGATCCTACCTTGATTGTATATGTCATCAGGCTATAGCAATCACTGGAAAACACTAACCCCAGACCTGACTCCAGGGGTGGATCCTGGTATCCCTCTTCCAGGCAGATATCTCTGATTCTTTAAAATAATTGTCTTAAGAATCACATTTAGTATTGATATCTGTCTTGCACATTTTTTCAGCTTAATTGGTCAGGGATGACCTCTTCAAAGAGTAAAAAGCTCCAGGCAACATAGCTGTGAGGCTCACACAAGCCCTTCTAATGTGACAAAGTTGCAGTCATAGGAGGGGATATTTAATTTTAGTTGAAAAAAAAATCGGTAAACTTGGATACATTCTGAGAACACATTCTTGAGTTAACCATTGTTTTACAATTTGGTCCTCTCAAAATCTGACTTGGATTTATGTTTGTCTGTGTGTGTGTGTGTGTGTGTGTGTGTGTGTGTGTGTGTGTGTGTGTGTGTGTGTGTGTGTCTCGCTCTATGTATGTATGTATATATATATATATATATATATATATATATATATATATATGTGTGTGTGTATATATATATATATATATATATACATTTATATATATACATACTCTCCAACAAACCTCAAAATGTTGCACACAGCCCCAGTACATGGTGAAATGAATAATCCAAATTAAAAAAAACAGCACCAAATAGTTTCTTCAAATGCATTCTGATACACATAAAACAAAGTAACCAATATATACCAAGCAGCAGTCACATGTAGAGATCACATGACTGACAGATCTGCACATACAAGCAGAAAAAGCTTTATTTGAATGAACATTTGTACGTAGAAAGAAATACGCACAAACTTATAAAAAAAATGGCAGGTCAGTCAGGTAAATATTCTGAAGCCAGATAATATGGCTATAATAACCAGAAATACAATCATTGTATAATAGCTACTAATTACTATATCACTCCATGTTCCTCATTACCTAGAGGAAAACAGTTTTTGTACTTACGTTTCTCACTTGCTTAGAGAAAAACAGCTCTTGTACTCACTTTCCTCACTTATCTAGAGAAAAATAGTTTTTTATTCAGGCATGTCCAAGGGTCAGCTCCCAGTGTTCTCTCCTGTCTATCTGATGAATCTGGGCATCTTGAGGCAATGTAGAAATTGCCTCATGTACAGACAACCCTCTCCTCCTACCACCCAACACTACAACCTGTGAGAGATGCACTTATCTAGCCAAACTGGAGGTAAAGTTCTCTCCAACCAAAACTGAACTTGACAGTCATGAGGAGAAGGTAATCATTTGCACCACACCACACTCATCACATAGTCTCACTAAATCTACACTACTAAAATCCACACATAGTAACACAAAAACATTCTCGGAGGCTCTCAATAATAATCTATCTAAGCAACACAGACCTTCAAAGCAGAAACTCAAGCAACCTCCATCCCCCAGCACAACCCAAATGACACACAGCCCACAGCCTTAGTGTGCCACTCAACCACAGCCAATAAGGCAAAACAACGTACCCAACACACTAGTCATAGGTGACTCTATAGTCAGGCACACTGATGTCCCACTCACCAGGCTAAACAAGGAGAAAGGTTACTGTCAGCTGCCTGTCGGGTGCCAGGATCCGCCACATAACCCACACACTCAGGTCACTCCACAACAAGTACAAATATGACTCTGTCATTGTCCATATTGGTGTGAATGACCTGAGATGTACCTCCCTGGACTACATGAAAAGAGACATGGAAGAGCTCTCCGATCTTGTAGCCCAGGCAGGTATGACCCTAGCTCTGAGTAGCATTCTGCCATCGCCCAGAATGATAGGGCAGTACAAGGACAAAATGATTGACTTCAACAATTGGCTAAGCTTCTGGTGTCATTCTAAGGGGATCCAGTATCTCTCTGCTTGGGATGACATGGCTGACAGACTATGATGCTTTGCCACAGATGGCCTGCACCTGTCACCCCTGGGATTCCGGATACTGGCTAAGGCTCTTGCTGCCCCTATAATGCCTTTTTTAGGCAAGGTTCAAATAACAAATTCACCACCAAAACAGGAACAGGCAAGCAAAAACTGAGGGTAATGCTACTCAGTGCTAGAAGTCTAAATCTCAAAATGAACTCACTCGAGGCACTCCTTAAAATGGAGAACATCGATATCTGTGCAGTGACTGAGACCTGGTTCAAGGAGAGCACCCCTGCACTACCAGGCTATAACTCATACCACACTTTTCGGCCATGTAACCTCGACCGAAACACCAAAGGCGGAGGTGTGTCCATATTCATTAAGGATATCCACACCTCCAGGCTAGTTGCTCAGCATAATGCTTCCGAGGTTATCCAAGTGCAACTAACTCTGGGCAAAACTGAAATCCAAATTGTAGCTTGCTACAGATCCCCCACCATGCCCCAGGATTCCCACTCCTCTTTTCTTGATGTACTGGAAAATATTAGGGTTCAACCAAACACCCTAATAATGGGCGACTTCAACTACCCCACCATTAACTGGGAAAACTACTCATGTACCAACTCCTTAGTGCAATGCTTTCTGGAATTCATAAACTCCAGTGCCCTGGATCAACTTATCCACACCCCCACCAGGGGCAATATCCTAGACCTAGTCATTACCAACATGAGTGACCGGTGTTCCACACCTGAAGTCAACTCCTCGTTGGTCCGATCCGACCATAAGCTAATCACACTTGATATCCACATCCCGCCCCCACACCCCATTACGGAAACCATAGTAAAACATTTCTCCAAAGCCAACTTCATGCTTCTTAAGACAGAAGTGGTGAACTTCATGACACCATGCAGATGGACGATACAATTACAACTGCTGAATACTACACAAATGCACTCTATAAGCACTTACACAAGTGCATGGATCGTGCTATCCCAAACAGAACCAAGATGCTATCCTCCAAAAAAAGGAAGTCAATCTGGTGGTCCCCTGCCATAAACAAACTGTACAACAGAAGGAAGAAACTGTTGCAAAAGAGAGTAAAATCCCATAAGTGGTGGAGCTCCCTGGTCAGCCTCAGTAAGAATCTGAGATCCCTTATAAGATCCTCCAAAGCTAGTTACGAAAACAAAATCATCACTAATTCCAAGGACAACCACAAAGCATTCTATATCTATGTCAAGAATCTCGATGGCAACACCCATATCTGCTCTGAGTTACAGCACAAAGGCAAGAAAATTACAGAACCAACTGATATTGCCATCATCCTGGCAGATAGGTTCAGTGCTAACTTTACCCCCTCTCACCCCATAAAGTGCCCGTATCTATACAGGAAGAATGTAGAGTCCCTGTAATCACAACTACGCAGGTAAAAGCTGCACTCTCTAAAGCCAAAAACACAGCATCCATGGGACCGGACAACATCCCAGGCTGTGTTTTACATGAACTTCAGAACAAACTGGCTCCCCACTTAAGCGCCATGTTCAGTAATAGCCTCGCATCAGGCTTTGTGCCCACTGAATGGTGCACAGCAACAGTTACTCCACTCCACAAAGGGGGAGCCACCACTGATCCTGGGAACTATTGACCTATTAGCCTGACGAGCCTGGTCTGCAAGGCCATGGAACATATCATCATGGAACTCATAAACAAAGACATTGGTAACCTACAAACTCTGGATCCCACCCAGTTTGGATTTGTAAAAGGCAGATCATACCTCCTGAACCTGATCGACTTCTTCGAGGCATTCACCAAAGCCGTAGATGAGGGTAAGGTGGTTCACACAGCCTATCTTGACCTCGCCAAGGCTTTCAACACCATCTCCCATTCTGGAATTATAGCTAAACTCACTAAACTAGGTATAAATCCCTACGCCACATGATGGGTTGCCAACTGGCTCACTGACAGAACCCACACTGTAAAAGTTGCAGACTCCAAATCTGACCTCAAAGCAGTGACAAGTGGAGTACCACAGGGTTCTGTCCTGGGACCTCTCCTCTTAGCCTGTACTTCAGAGAAGTAGATACCAAACACAGAAGGCCTCTGGCTAACGAAGTTCACAGATGACTGCAAACTAGGAGCCATAGTCAAGTCCCCAAATGATGTGGACATCTTACAGAAGGGCCTCACTGAGACAGATGACTGGTGTCAGAGCCATGGCCTCTAGCTCAATGCCAAAAAGTGCAGTGTCATCCCCTTTGGTAAAAACTCTGTACCCATGAACTACCACATAGGCAGCAATCTACTTAACACCGAATGTGTGATAAGAGACCTTGGGACCCAAGTGGGCAGTAGTCTCTCCTTTGATAGTCACATTGCCACAGTAGTCAGGAAGTCCTTCTGCATGGCACACCTCATCATAAAAGGGTTCTCATCCAGGAAAAATGAGGTCATTGTTCCCCTCTACTCGACACTAATTAGACCCATTATAGAGTACAATGCCCCCTTTGGAATGTACCTCACAAGACATCTGCAGCAGCTGGAAAGGCCACAGAAGTACCTCACAAAGAGGATTACTGTCCTCAAACAAATGCCTACACTGACCGCCTCAAAAAAACTCCAGCTTTACTCTGTAGCATATTGCCTACTCTGAGGTGATCTCTGCCTAACATATAAAGCTATGTCAAACCCAGATCTGTTGGACATGCTACACCTAGAGAAATCCCAATCCATCTGAGCTACATGCTCTAGGGACCTAAACCTGTCACCACAATAAATAGGACATGCTGGAGGGATAGATTCCTGTCCCAGAGACTTCCCATACTCTGGAACAGGCTACCCATCTATGTCAAGCAAAGTTCTTCATTAGCACTCTTCAAGAAAAATCTTGATGAGTGGATGGGAAATAGGAAATACACTCTGGGGATCACTTCTGTGTCTCTGCTTGACAGCGGCACAGGAAAATAACTTTCTTGGGTGGTGTAAGCCAGGGAACCTTGTTGAATAGGCTTACATAGGCCCTTGGGCCAATAGCCTAGTACCTACCTATGAACCTATGAGTATGCTAAACCCAAAAGTACTGTAGGAGTCCATTCCAGTCAATGAAGTAGTAACCCAAAACCCAGATAATATGACTAAGGTATATTAACAGAATCATTCATATTATGAAATAATCTGATAAATTAAAAACAAACAAAAAATCCATTCAATGTCCTGCATAAGGAAAAAACATGGGGGTGGGCAGGTTGCTGCAACAAACTCCATCAAAAATCAATACAAATCTAGACAAATCGGTTAAATTAATTTAAACCAGGAGAGGCCATGGCTTTTAATGACAAAATCCAGTACATTTCCTTTTTGTCCAAAAGTTCATGCTGTTGGGACATGTCAATTGTCCATGTAATACCTGGTCAATAGCAATAAATATAGCTATAGAGTGTATGAGGGCATGACAAAACAATCCACTGTACTCATGTTTATGCAATGGCATTCTATGC
>NC_056725.1:1664946556-1665044056 GCF_019279795.1 Protopterus annectens
CAATTACACAGGCAGTACACTAGCCTAGCCCAGCCCAGCACTTAAAACTCTGCAAACAACATTCCCCCCATGTTTTTCTCAGAAACACTGCAACACTGCAGTCTACAAAGAGAAGTGAAAACTTAAAAAGCTTAACTGAGGCAAAAGAATGTTAGGGGCTGCCATTGCTATTATAAGGCGACATGTGCAAGATGCTGAGGGTGGTGCCATTGTGAATGCTGCTGAGCAACCCACAGTGAGGAGATGGAGAAGAGTGTACAGACCCAGGGTAACCTACCAGGGGCTACATGAGCTGGAGATAGTGGAGCACTATAGAGTGGACAGAGAGCTCCTGCAGCAAATTGTTGAGCTGTGCAGGCCATGCCTCACACACAGAACCAACAGAGGGGAACCCATCCCAGTGGAAACCAAGGTATGTGTTGGCCTAAGAATACTAGCAACAGGTACCTTCCAGAGACCAACTGGTGATATGATGGAGATTTCACAGGCATCAGCATCCAGGGTACTGCACCAGCTCCTGAATGCCATGTCAGCACATGTTGGGGATCATGTATATTTCCCCAATTCCCATGAGGTATTGGCCAGCAACATGCGTCTCTTCCATCAAATAGTGGAATACCCTGAGGTAGTGGGTGCAATTGACTACACGCACATACACATCAAAGCACCAGCAGCTTCCACTCCATCAACTGCCAGGTCATGTGTGATGCCCAGGGCATAATACTGAATGTGTGTGCTGGCTGCCCTGAAGCTACCACGATTCCCATATCTGGCATCTGTCACAGCTGTACCAGACATTTGTCAATGGGGACATCCCTGACGGTCACTTAGTGGGGGATGCTGGATACGCACTGGAGCTGTGGCTGATGACACCCATCAGAAATGCACACACACCTGAACAAGAACACCATAATGAGGCGCATGCACAAACACAAAATGTAATAGAGCATGTGTTTGGGATGCTCAAGTCATGGTTCCGTTGCCTGGACACATCTGTTGGAGCCTTGCAGTACTCACCAACTACATGTATCCAAATTGTCATGGTATGTGCCATGCTACACAATATGATCCTGCGAAAACAGCTGCAGCAGGAACAGCATGGGGCAGGGCCAAACAGCCCCCCACCATTGCCAAGGCCTGCACAGGCACAGTGTGACTCAGAGGAGGAACAACCTGAGCCTGTCCCAGTAGGCAGAAGGAGGCATGCCCAGTATGCCTTGGCCTTGGCAAAGAGGCAATGTATAGCACATACACTGGCTCAGTAGGAACCCTGGAAATGATACCTCCCTCTGACTCACACATAAAATAATAGGGATGCCTAACTTGACACTACCTGTTTCCAAACATGTATAGGGAGTGTAGTATGTGCATCCGACATAGGCAGCCCTGCAGCACCACCTGAGGCATGATTGCCATGTTTTAAGCAATATAAAGCAGTGCTAAGCAGCTTTTACCAATATCTAGTATATGTAAACAAAATTGCTTGTGCCAACTAGTGCAACATCGGGCAAGGTTGGCCAAAGTTGACCAAAGTCAGTTAAACAAGCTCATATCTGCTTTACTGTTCCTTAAGCAATCTGGTCTGCCCAGCATGGCAATAAAAAGCAATGACAGGGCTCGAACCCAGGATACTGTGCACTATAGTCACAGTACTGAACCACTAAGCCATGATAGCATTTCAATGGCACAGACACAGCAGGACAATTGTACACTAATGCAAACACAAAGAAATGCAGTATCATGCCCCTAAAGAGGCAAATGGGTAACCACCCCCACATGCCTCTGCAGACTGAGAACATCAGGCTAGGCGGTGTGATGTGGGTTGTGTAGGCTATGAAGTCGCAGTGTAATATACATGACATTGGACGCCAACATCTGTAGTACAGTAGTATGCCTCAAGCCACTATGATAGGCAACAGTACAGACTGAAATGGTGTCCTGTACATAGCAGTGCAGGCATAGCAAATGTGTATAAGTGTCAGGTGAAACCCACATCCTATGTACACCCACAGTAACAATCAGGTGTGCCCCCGGGTAGAAATGTACAAAGAATAGCTGTTCCCCCGTATGTAGAAATGTTGGTAAGTCTATGCAAAGTGTCACATGGAAGCCCTGCAGGCACAGCATGATCCCTGTTGATCTATGACACAAAGGTGAGCTCTGCTGTAAAAATACAACTTGATTTTCCATACACATATAGTATAAACGTCTATACTGGGCATGCTCACACACTCCAACAAATGTAGTGGATTCCATTCAGCATCACACTGAAAGGTCATACTGGGCATGCTCACACACTTAAAGAAACAAACCAAATGTCAGGCAGCAACATACTGAAAGGTCATACTGGGCATGCTCACACACACAGGCTAAATACGGATGTGATAATTAAGGGATCTATGGACAAATGTGGATAGTCATCTCTACTTCCAGAAACACATTCACAAAGTGGTTGGAAAATCATGCTATGTGTTCACACAAACTGCCAAGGTCTGTGCATGTAGGTCAAAGGAGGTTCCCACTACTCAGCAGTCATCAGACCTGTCAGAGAGTACCACAACACTTTTGCGATGAATCCTACTAGGCACGTTCAGCAGCTAGAAAGACCAATGAAGTACCTTAACAAGAGGATTACTGGCCTCAAATAGTCGCCCCATGCAACAAGACTGAATGTAACCCAATCTGTACTCTGTGGCATACTGTCTACTCAGGAGATCTCTGCCCAACAGACAGGTTCATGTCATGGTTACAGTCAGATCTGTTCCAAGTTACAGCTCAATGGCAGTAAATGTACAGAGCCAACTGATATTGCCAACATCCTGGCAGATAGGATCACTGTTAACTGTACCCCCCTCTCACCCATGAAAGAGCACATCTCTATAATGGAAGACTGCAAAGTTGCTGTCATCATGGCTGCACAGGTAATAAACACTCTCCAAAGCCAGTATCACAGCAGCCATGGGACCAGATAACTTCCAAGGCTGTGTAGTATCTACTTCCCTGAAGTAAACATTAACATGGCAGGTCTGTGGCAGCTGAATTTACCAGAGGACTGCAAACCAGGAGCCATAATGGTAAACACAAAAGATGTGGACATCCTACAAAAGGGCCTCACTGGGACAGATGGCTGTTGTCAAAGTCATGGGCTCTAGCTCAATGCCAAAAGGTGCATTGTCATCCCCTATGTTAAAAACTCTGTAGCCAAGAACTACAGCAGAGGTGGTAGTATACTTCACACTGAAAGTGTGACAAGAGACCTTGGGTCACAGGTGGACAGTGGATACAACTGTGATAATCACATTCCCACAGTAGTCAGGAAACCTCCCATGTGGCACACCTCATCACAAAATGTGTCTCATGCAGAATGGAAGAGGACAATGTTCCCCTCCACTCATCACTCACTAGAACTATAATAGAGTACAATGCCACTGTTGCTATGTACCTCACGAGACAACTACAACAACTGGAAAGCCAGCAGCAATACCACACAAAGAGCATTAGTGGCCTGAAATGCATGCCATACACAGACCATCTCAAAATGCTCCATACATACTCCCTTGCATATCGCCTACTCAGAGGTGTTCACTGCCTAACATACAAAGCTATGTCAAACACAGAGCTGTTGGATATGGTCCACATAAAACACTCACAATCCCTCTGACCTTTGGACTCAAAACCATGAGTGAAATACAAAAAGGAAGGGGTGTACCCATTTACCCTATGGATACCCACACTTTCAGGTTAGTGGCACAGCATGAGGCCTTGGAGACCATGCAAGTGCAACTAACATTGGCCAAAGCTGCCCATCAGATTGTAGCCTGCTACAGATCATGTACCTTGTCTCAGGAACCTCACTCAGTATTCTGGAGAACAGTGGAAAGTATAAAGGTACTATCCAACACCATTATATGAGGAGATTACAACTACCCAAACAGTGAGTGGTAGAATTACTCGTGTACAACGTCCTTCGCCCAATGTTTCCTAGAGTTTAAAAACCCTAACACCCTGGAACAGCTGGTCACCATGCCCACTAGAGGTGACAACATACTGGACATGATCATCACCAACATGGGGTACCAGTGTTCCACTACGGAGATAAACCCCTCGCTGGTAATATCAGATCATGAAGTAATCACACTGGACATCCACATCCGGCCCCCCCACTCAGTCAATGAAACCACTGTGAAGACATTTGCAAAAGCAAACTGCACACTTCCCAAGACCAAAGTGGAGCGTTCCAAAGCCCTCTTGCTATAGGATAATGGTATACAATCTGCAGAATCATTTACAAGTGCATCCTATGAGCATCTACAGGGATGCATGGATTGAGACATCACAAATAAAACCAAGATGCGCACCTCCAAAAATAGGACAACAATCAGGTGGTTGTTGCCCATAAATAAGCTAGACAACAGAAGGAGGAAACGAACACATGACAGATCCAACTTCAATAAAGGAAACACATCACTGATCATTATCAGGATGAAACAATGATCGCTCATAAAATAATCCAAGGACAGTTTCTAAAGACAAATAGCAAGGAATATAAGAATAACAATCACAAAGCCTTCGGTAGCTATACCAGACATGTAGGTGTCAACTTCCAAATATGCTGTCAGCTACTGAAAAAACGAAAGAAATACACCAAACCAACTTTCATTGCCCACATCCAGGGGGACAAGTTCAGTGTAAACACCCCCCATCACCCCCAAAAGGGCCTGTGTCCAGCACAGAAGGATGCAGAGCCCCAAACATCATGGACATGCAGGTAAAGACAGCCCTCACCAAAGCTGAGAACACAGCATCAATGTGACTGGATGGTGTCCCAGGCTGCGTCATACACTAGGCCCATGAGGAACTGGACTCTCACTCACATTCACTGTCTAGACACAAGTGTACCACAGGCTATGTACCCAAAGAATGGCATACACAAACAGTCATCCAGCTCCAGAAAGGGGGTGCCACAACAGAACATGGACACCATTGACCAATATGTCTACTCAGCCTGGACTACAGAGCTATTGAGCAAATTGTCATGAAACCCATAAACAGAGACATTGGAGACCTCTAGACACTGGACTCTCCACAACTTCGCCTTGTTAAAGTCAGATCCTGGCTCCCAAACCTAGTTGACTTATTTCAAACAGTTACCAAGGACATAGATGGAGGTGAAAGTAGTCCACACAGCCCACCCGGACCTCACAAAGGACTTTCCACACCATTCCCCACTCTGTCATCATGGACAAGCATACCAGCCAGAACATTAACAGCTATGTCACAGCATGGGTGGCCAGGTGGCTCACAGATCAAACACACATGTTCAGAGTTGCTGGTGCCATGTCCAACTCTAAGCCAGTCACAAATGGCATCCCACAGGTCTTGGTCCTGGGACCCCACCTGTTCAGCAGATACAGCTCAGAGGTACAGGCAAGCATGGGAGGTGTATGGCTGAACAGGTCTGCAGATAAATGGTAACTGTGGTCCATAATTGACTGCACGGCTAACACAGACATCCTCCAGAAGTGTCTTACAGAGACAGATACCTGGTGTCAAAACAATGCCCTCAAGCTGAATGCCAAAGAATGCATAGTCATCCCCTTTGGGTACAACAAAGTGCACACAAATTACCACGTAAGTGGTAATCCAGTATGTACGGAGAAAGTCATTATGGCCCTGGGGACACAGGTAGATAGTACACACCCCTTTGATGATGACATGACGAAGGTGTGTAGACATTCCTTCAATGTAGCCCACCTAATGTCACCCACTTTGTATAGTCTGATGATGTCACCATCCTACAAATAAACCTGTGGAAAGGATACCTCACAGTAATGTGTATAGCGTGGCGTGCAAATGCATACCTCTGTAGTATCATAAAGTTGTTAGGTAGTGGTTTGAATCCTGCACTTGACAAGTTTGTGTGTGGTCTCCTTGGGAAGGAGAACATGTTTTGGAGAGTAGTAAAACACCTTAAAAGTGGTAAACTAATCTCTGTCAAGTCTGATTATGTCACCATCCTACAAATATACCTGTGGAAAAGGGAACCCCTAGTAATATGTATAGTGCATTGTGTTAATGCGTACTCCTCTAGTATTATGAAGTAGTTAGGTAGGGGTTTGAATCCTGCACTTGACAAGTGTGTGTATGTTTGTGTGTGGTCTCCTTGGGAAAAAGCAACCTTTTAGGAGGGTCGTAAAACACCTTAAAAGTGGTAAACCAATCTTTGTCAAGTCTGATGATGTCACCATCCTACAAATATACCTGTGGAAAAGACAACTCCCAGTAAGGTGTATAGTGCGTTGCGCTAATGCGTACTCCTCTAGTATCATGAAGTAGTTAGGTAGGGGTTTGAATCCTGTACTTGACAACTGTGTGTTCATGTGTGATCTCCTTGGAGAGGAGCAACCTTTTGGGAGAGTAGTAAAACACCTTAAAAGTGGTATACACATCTTTGTCATGTCTGATGATGTCACCATCCTACAAATATACCTGTGGAAAAGTGAAACCCCAGTAATGTGTATAGCGTGTCGTGCTAATGCATACTCTTCTAGTATCATGAAGTAGTTAGGTAGGGGTTTGAATCCTGCACCTGACAACTGTGTTCGTGTGTGATCTCCTTGAAGAGGAGCAACCTTTTTGGAGAGTAGTAAAACACCTTAAAAATGGTATACACATCTTTGTCATGTCTGATGATGTCACCATCCTACAAATATACCTGTGGAAAAGAGAACCCGCAATAATGTGTATAGTGCGTTGTGCTAATGTGTACTCCTCTAGTATCATGAAGTAGTTAGGTAGGGGTTTGAATCCTGCACTTAACAAGCATGTGTGTGTGTTTGTGTGTGGTCTCCTTGGGAAGGAGCAACCTTTTAGGGGAGAAGCAAAACACCTTAAAAGTGGTAAACCATTCTTTGTCAAGTCTGTTTATGTCACCATCCTACAAATATACCTGTGGAAAAGATACTTCCCAGTAATGTGTACAGCACGACATGTTGATGCGTACTCCTCTAGTATCATGAATTAGTTAGGTAGGGGTTTGAAACCTGCACTTGGTGAGTGTGTGTGCTCTATGTGTGTGACTGTGTTGGAGGTTTTGCTTTTACTATCGTATGACATATCAGTAGATATTGCACATGTGAGGTAGCTATGAGGCAAATACATATACATACATGTTACCTCAAGTATTGCATGTGTGGGAACCCTGCTTTATCAAAGTACATAGTTGGCATATTTGCCAAACTGTGCTGCTGCTTCATAGACCTTAGGTCACATCTGTATAGTTGTGACAAGGCCAGCCACTGCAGTGATGCCTGGCCTAGGTCATCCGTGTCACACACACTCATTATGGTTTCTATTGAATTGTGTGTGTGAGGGTTTATGGCCGAGGTATATGTCAGACCTGTTCAAATGCAGCAGAGTCTGTCAATGATGACTATGCATTATAGGTGTACAACAACCTTTGTGGACATGCATGCAGACCCCTGATTGCTTATGTGATCCACCGAGGGATTCCAAAATACCTTAGGGAATGTGATTATCAAAGGAGAGATGATGTAACACTAGGTTGCATGTACACATCGGTACCTGTTCATAATGTTGGTGGCTACTACCTATGTGGTACTGTGGGGATACTATGTTCCGTAAAGGTGGATGAATACGCTTAGTTTCACCTATAGCTTTACAGCATGGGTTTGACAACAGGTATCTGTCTGTATGATACCCTTGTGGAGGATGTGTGTGTCACCTGGAGAATGCAGTATACACCACAGTATGCATTAGCACACGTGGACAGACATATTCCTACTGTGATTGCTTGTACCTAAGAGAGCCATATGCTGAACAGGAGTGGTCTCAGTAATGGGTGCAGCTGAATACCACTGGTTACTGGCATAGTATAGTACCTGAAGGATCCAAATGTTGCTGTGTGTCCTACATCTGTGTGTCAGTTGTCAGGACATCAGCTAACGATTGGTTATGGTCAGGCTGTTGCAGTCATGTATACTACCAGAATGCAAAACAATGACAGATAGTAACAGTATCACCCACAGCACAGTGTCAAACCATGTCATACACACATGTGTAGTCAGGTTCCAAAATGTGTGTAGTACAATGCATACTGGCCACCAATAGAAACTATGGAGTGTTACTGTGTAATACAGAGCATGTCACCCTGCCCATGTGTCCACTATGCACGTACATGCAGACAGTGCACCTTCACCATTTCCACAACTGTACACCTGCAAATATGTGCTACACACATCCCACACATACTGTCCACTCTCTAACACATGTTGCCAATACTGCACACATCAGCCAAGTGGCACTTGGGTGGACAATATACAATTGGAGCTAACACTGGTGTAAACAACACTACAATGACAATCATAGCTTTAATGCATCATGCCTGCTCAGCTACACATTCAAGCATATCATTACACTGTACTGCTGACAACCTGCTAACATTGCTATACTGCTATAAAGACACCCTGTGCATCAGCACCATGGTAGCCTGTTCCTACATCGATGTTACAGATGACAGGAGGTGGCACAGGTTTCATCATATGCACAGGGTGTGTTGTTGGTCTGCCAAAGGCCTACAGTGAGCCATCCAATCGACATGTATGTGTGTTTGTGTGTGTGTGAGGGGCAAGAATAATGGTATGGGCCAATGTTGATGTAATGTGTGTGGGTATGTGTTAGCCCTAGGTGTCTGGATTATGTGTGTGTTTGTGTGTCTGCATGCACACAGTTCCACCATGTGGCTGCCACATATGGGTACTTGTGGGACAGCCACAGACTGTACCTGCGAGGCTTTACAGATCACCATCTCTGGCCACGGATACGGTACCTGTGCCTGGCAGGGGTGCTACTGACACTATCAGGTACCAAGCCAGACTGGGTACTATCCCCGGAGGTAGATGGATGTACACTGGACCCAGTTCCCTGCTGGGACTGTCCAGAGCCACGTGCATGTGGTCTTCTAGGATGTTCTATGGACAGCCCACCCCAACATTGCTGGGGCTGGTACTGGCACTACGGGAGCGGCTGTTGCTTGAGGGACATCCGCGGCGACTGCCAGCTGCTGTTGTTGCTGGCATACGTCCATGTCGACGACTCAGCCGTCACGCACTGTCCTGACACATGGACATGACATTGCAGAGGACATCTAGTGTCTCTCCCCAATGTCTATCTGTGACCTCCGTGTAATTGCGGATGGCACCAGCTAGGTCACGGATACTGTCTATTACGGCGGTGTTATTTGCCCTCTGTGCCCTCAGTCCCTGTCTGGTGTACCGTTCCATACGTGCCTGTGCCTCCATGACAGCCTGGAACATGCGTGAGGTAGTTAGACCTGTGGCATGTCTGCCAGTGGCATGATGGGCAGCAGTGCTCCGACGAGAACCCCTGGGCATCTGCCCATATGGTACCCTTCCAGACATCTGGGTATGGCTGCTGTGTCGGGATGCATGTGCTATGGATACCACACTGTCCTGCCCAATGCCGGCTGTATGCTGTCCCTCTGCTAAGGGCATTGGTGACAGATGTATTGGCAGTATGTGTGCATGGATGGGGTGGACACTTGTGTAGTGTCAATTGGTGGCCAACAATAGACCCTGGCAAACATGCCTGTGCCTCAACACACCTATCATCATTGTCACAATCATGCTCAGTGACATCAGTTTCCCTGATGCATTGAACCAGCCCAGTATCAGCACCTGTGAGAGGGAGACAGGAATCACACTTTACGACCTGTACATGATGTCAGCACATATGCACACAAATACACTCCTCACTAGTACAGACACACACAAACACACACCACCAGCAATCCTGAACATACTCAATAGCGTGTGATGTTGGGGTACAGTATCAAAAGCCAAACATTTATATCAAATGTGACAGCATGCAGGACGTGTGTTGCTCAGCAGCATGCAGTGTGAGTGTAGACAGCCATTGCTAATAACAGTATACAGGGCCTTGATGCATGTGTGTTTTGTTCAGTGAATGGCCTCACCCTGGAACGCATTGTGTACATGGACACAACATTGCTGTGCAGGTATTAAAAGCCCTGCAATGTCCTGTACACCATCAGTCACAGGTATACATACCATGGCTGGATGTGTATCAGTGTGTCACATAGATATCCATTTCTGATTAGAGCATCTGTGTCTTTAGCAGATGATTGTGGACACAGGTGTAGCACATGCATGCTATGTATACACACAGGATGAGTGGTGCATGTATACCTGATGGAATACCATTGCTCAACATAGGCATTGTACAGTGGTTATGGTGAGTGTAGGACATATTGTGGACTTCCCAGTGCCAGCCATGACATGGCATGCTACCACACAACTGTAACATGAAACATCACACATACACAATGTGTGTCATGTGACCTATACACCCCATAGCATTACAAGACATATGTGTGTCACTTTCTACAAATGGGGATTGCTATGTATATTGCGTATAGGTGCATATATCTGCACACACACAACATTGAGGTGCATAGCAATTGATGATATGTGTATTACTGTGATCACTGTAACTGGATGGGGTGTAGTACCATGAGCCATCATCATGCAGCATCATGTGGTCACTTAAGGCTACTAATGTGTGCCAGACCGGCACATAGCATTCTGTACCTGAACTGCAGTACCATGGCTACATTGTTTGTGAGGTGCCCAATAGGAGGCATTGCCTAACATGAATGTGTTATGTGTTGAAGAGTGTTGCACAGCCACATGTGAGGCATCTACCCCTCAGGTATATTAAGTGTGCTGTGTGGATGAGGTTTGGGATACTGTAGTGTGACCTTACAGTGGGTGTCTGAATACGCAATGTGTAGCATGTTAATGTGTACTGCATATGACAAAGGTGTGTATGTTGTGTGCATATGTATCGACTCTGCCTATCCGATGTCCACTATAGTGTTGCCACAATTGTGTGGGATGCTCTGTGTATTGTATGTGTTTTAGGCAGCTACTCACATTACTAGGATGTGCATAGTCTCACAGCAAACATGCACAGCATGCATTATGCGTAGGTGTGTTACGTGTACATAGCCTACACTTCACCTATGACATGCACATTTAATTAGCAATATTAAAGGTATAACACACTCACCAGTATGGCTGTGCTGCCTTGCTGTCACACCAGAGGGACCTACAAGGATATCAGACACTTTGTCAGTGGCAACAACTGTGGCATTGCTACTGTGTGTTTGCAATCTTACAGTAGTACAACGGTGGACAGTCACAGGCCTACAGATTATATTCCTAATTATTAGTATTGCACAACACTAGGCACCACATCGTCTAACTACACATCTCACATAAGCATGCTCTACCAATAGAGGTAACAGTATTCTACAGCTATGCCATGTTACCTGCACGCTCCATGTCAACTTGCTGGGTGGCTCCGGCCTCCATGATGATACATGTTAATTGTTGTGGTTGTTGTTGGCCAGGAGCAGCTCCTCCACTCTGGTGAGAGGGGATGGATGGCTACCCCCCCCCACCTGTGGCAAGCTGTTGTCTGCAGATATCAGACGCATGCTGCCGGACATGTCTAATTAAATCACTGCAGTGATGGCATACCTGCTCATATGTCCGGCTAGGCATGCCTATGTCATTTACCCTACGGACAAGATCTTGCCACAGCACAGCCCGCTCATGCTGGTCCTGGCTGGTTCTGGAGAACAGCAGTGCATAGTGCTACACCATGCTCGCTGTGATGGCTTCCTCCTCGGCATTGCTATAAGCCGGGTTACGATGGTGGGACATTACCCTAGAAGACAATTAAACAATATGTGTGAGCAAGTCATGTGGCACACGTAACATTCTAAAGTACAGATATAAATTAACTGCCATATATAGCAACCTATTGGCTGTCAGAAGATACACACTTTCAATACCACATATCAGTTCTCAACAGACAGATACCTGACAGTGCCTGGCACACTCTATATATCAAACCATGTTTTGCACAGCAACAAAGTTACAACAGTATGTAAGAGTATACAACAGTACATGGCACACTGTATGTGACACAATGCACCACCTAGCCACAGGAGGTATATATCATGCTAATGCATCATGAAATACGTGATCCATTGCAATGAATGTAAAGTCCACTGACAGTATTACCAGTATACCACACTAGTCTTTGATGGCGGATCCCCGCCTAACATATGTGCACATTCATTAATATAGGTGGCATACTGCTGTACTAGACTATACATGTTGCTAGATACGCAGTTATATCCTGTAACACACATATGACCGAGGCCATGGTACAGCCATACCCACACACACAGCAGACATACATAACAGACACAAAGGTATGGCAACCCAGTGTATCTTACAGTACTGTGTGTCAGTAGTTACCAGACCTTATGCCTGAGGTATGTAATCTGTGAGGACTACAGGGAACACACATAACAGTGGTTCCAATAAATGTGCATGTACACCATACTGTGCTGTTTAGGCATACAGCTTCAGGTAGTACTACAGTTCATACAGGAGTTGGATTCACCAGCAGTAACACCCAATAAGCATACATGTACTGCTTTAGCCTACAATGGGACACCCCAGTCGACAACAAAGGACTACGTCAGACCGTATGGCATACTGCTTTTTCTGCCTATTATTGCATTCACATCTTTTGCTGGGATCACAGCTAGGACACATAATACCATGACAGAAACAGTTTCCCACTAAGCTATCACACATATACCGAACTCTGACACATTCACCATCACACTCAGTCAACCTCACATATCGATTATTGCAACAAGTACATGTGGATGTGTATCACTTCATAGGTAGGTAAGAGGCTATTGGCCCTAGGGCTTATAGAGCTCTAGCCATACGCTACCCTGGCCTCTGACATACAGGTATTTAAATTACACGTGGCCCAGTCAAGCAGAGACACTGAGGTGATTGCCTGGGTGTATTCACTATCTCCCATACAATCTCCAGGATTATTTATGACGACTGCTAATTAGGAGTTTTGTTTGCTATGGATAGTTGGTTAGTTCCAGAGTATAGGATGTCTCTGAGATAGGAATCTATCCCTCCAGCATGTGCTGTTTATTGTGGTCAAAGGGTTTGGGTCCCTAGAGCGTGCAGTTCGTACAGATTGTGATCTGTTTACGTGGAGCATGTCCAACAGATCTGGGTTTGACATAGCTTAGTATGTCAGTAAGAGGTCACCTCTGGGTAGGCGGTATGCGACACAGTCTAGTTGTGGGTTTGTGGGATGGTCTGCATAGGGCATCTGTTTGACGCCGGTATCACTCTTTGTGAGGTATGTCTGTGTCCTTTCCACTTGCTGTAGATGTCTTGTGAGGTACATACCACATGGGGCATTGTACTCTATACTGGGTTTTATCTGTGTGGAGTAGAGGAGAACACTGTCCTATTTTTCCCTGGATGACACACCTTTTGTGATGACGTGTACCACGTAGATGGATTACATGACTAGTGTGGCACTGTGACTATCGAAGGGGAGACTACTGTCCACCTGCATCCCATGGTCTTTTATTACACCTTCGGTGTTAAGTAGACTACCACCTATGTGGTAGTTCATGGGTACTGAGTCTTTGCAAGGAGGGATGCCAATACAGTGTCAACATTGAGCTTGAGTCCTTGGCTTTGTCACCAGACATCTGTTGCAGTAATTATGACTCTCTCTCTCTCTCTCTCTATATATATATATATATATATATATATATATATATACACACACATACATATGAACATCCATTGCTGTACATACAGATATACATATAGGCACATATACAGTCCACCTGTCATGGTGGGTATATCAAGTATGGGAAGGTTGTGATGTATACAGTTATGTCATAACATTGCACAGTGTTGTGCAGAATGCGTTGAAGGTGTTCTCAGCCCATGTAGCTTTAGCAGGCCTCACTGGCTGCAACACTACAAACCTGATGAACCATACCCACAGCGTTTAACCACCACATGTCATATACCAGCACTGTATGCTGTCTGGTCTGCCACACACACACTACAACCTACATAGAAATATGCACATAACAACCTTCAACAACATATATATATATATATATATATATATATATATATCCACCTTTCACAAACAGTTGCAGTATGTCCCTTGCTCAATGCACATGTACATTTGCTAATATATCTGACACGGACAGACCTTTCCGTATGTGCATGCCATACACACACAAGGACCACACTGTTGTAAGTACATGTACCTCACGGCTGACCTGTTGGGCCTTGCTGGAACATGAACAGGTGTCACATGTGAGCACACAGTAATATTAGAGGGTGTATACATAGCTGCTAATGCTGAATTAGCATACTAGCCTGGTACAGCTGTTGCCAATGCTAAGCTACACATTAATATGACTATCATGCATTTGTTACTCTGTCACATCCATGTTTGCATAACCGTATGGGCTACTACCCCAAACAGACATTGTACACACTACTGTACAGAACACAGATAGCATGGATCAGATGTTTGACATTTAATGCTGAACTACATATGTCACCGTCACATCCCACTGCACACAGCAACACACTCATTTCCCCATGCCAGTGGTTATGCAGGGCATCTGTGCATCGATACATACTGCTGCCACATATGGATAATTCAAACTATATAGAGTACTCTTCATAAACATCTACTACATTCCAGTAAATACATAGCTGTTGCATACCTTTCCTTTGTATGTGTTCGTATATGTTGCTGTATATCCTGGTATACTTTTTTTTACCAATATACGTTTTGCTTTCAATATCTCTTTTACTATTCAAGATTTTTTTAAATAGATTTATATTTCAGAATATATTGATTTTCAATATTTTTTTACAATATATTTTTTTCAGTTTTTTTTTCTGTATATTTTTCTTTCAAAATTTTTTTTCAATATATTTTATTTCAATGATTTTTGTCAATATAGTTTCTTTTCAATATATTTTTTCAATATAATTTCTTTTGTCAGTATACTGTTTTTTTTCAATATATTCATTTTGTTTTATTTCTTTACCTTACATCACTTTTTCTTTTCTTCTTTTCTCTCTCTCTCTCTCTCTCCCTCCATACCTGCAATGGAATGATTGCATGTGTGGACAGCAAGTACAGACTGCTTTTATAGGTATCTGCACATGTGCATGTGATGGCCTCTGTACCAATTGGTGGCCACCATTTGGCAATTGCATGCAGCCTGCTGTGTGGTACTTGCAGTACTCACTGTCATAGCAACCCAGTGCTATAAATTGCTAGGTCAGGTAGGCGTAGCCCTTTCAGAATTCCAGAGTGGGGACCATGCTTGTTTGCTGTGGACACCGTTGTGTAAGTCAGAAGGTTGGTATACTTCTTCTAACTGTTGCTAAGGGTGTAGCCAGTTATTTGTATGTTGTACTCAGACCTGAATGTTGCCTCTTCCAGTACACAGTTGACAGTGTAGAATTGTACTCACCCCTAGAAATGCTAACACAAGATACATGGGAGTATGGAGTTTCTTTACAACATCCACAATTAGCTGCCATACATATGTAGTTATTGAGATGTTTTCATTTGGCACATGAACTGTTTGGGAACAGCTATACTGTGGATATTAATGTACTCACTTCTGCACTGTTTGTGCTTTTTATTTTGTTGACATTATCACAGGATGCTCATGAAACTGGGCAATTCCAGTACTGAGTATGCCTACCTACATCCTTGCTGTACCTTAAACACACTGGTATTTTGTACATTTGGGTGGGGATTGTCCTGCTATGATACTGTGTGGGGGTTGTGAAGTGCTGCTATAACAGTATTTACTGACAGAATGTCTGGTTCTGTTATCACGGTCATGTAATGCAATTCCACAACAACTGCTGGTAAAGTTCCACAGAACAGGTTTTGTGTTATGGCATTCCTATCTTTCCTTTACATTCACACATTCTGATGCATGATATATATATTTCAGCAACATCCTGCTATATATCTACTGTGGCCTAGTGGTACTTCATGCAGTCTAGTGTGTCCAAGGTCCGGGGTTCGAGACTGACAATGGTGTTTTATTTTGCTGCTGAGCAGAACAAGGCCCCTCATATGCAAGGTGACTAAGGCACTTTTAAGCAGTTGTAAGCGGGTTTGCGCGGGTTTGTAAGATGCGTAGCAATACTTAGCTAAGCGCACACATGCGCACACTCGCTCAAACCCGCTTACTGCTGCTTAAAAGTGCTTACTCCTGCTAAACCCTGCGCTAATTTCTTTGAAAGAAAAGAAAATGGGGAGATAGGAAAGTGGTGAAAAAGGGGCACAAAGAGGGAAAGACAGTAGGGAAAACAGCTCGGGATGTGCAGGACGGGTGTAGGGAAGGTCCATAGCTGCCCATTTCTTTAACAGCAACAGCTGTGCATATACTAGTAATTTGGAGGGAATTTTGAAACCTTCCACTCCTGAGAGAGGGGTGAGGACAACAAAGTATGTTGTACTGCCAATTGAATTTCAATTTCTGTGTCCAGCGGACATCTGTGCAAAATGGGCAGCTATATATGGGGCGTAATTTTTTTGTGGAAGCAGATTGCCCATTTTTTTTTTCAGGTGAGAGTGGAATGTGGGGTAGGGGAAGTAGGTATGTTTTGGGAGGTAGGTTGGAGAGGAAAACAGACAAGACAAACAAGACGCATACAGGGGCGGAATATGACACATGGGGTGGGTGAACACAATTGACGGGGAAGGATGTTTGGAAATCGCAAGCCCATGAGCCCACAGATGGTAACAGTGGAACTAAGATCCCCACCCATGGGCAGTCACCACTGCACCCTCACAGCCCGGAGGGTGGCTGTGCTGGGGGCTGCATAGGAGGGGCAGGCTCACCCATGAGTCAGGCCACTCTTGCCTAGAGCTGGTGTAGGGGATCAGCGACTGAACGCTGGATCTCCCTACGCACCACAGCCAGGACCGTTTGGAGGGTGACAGGTGGCCCTCCTCCGGCCACACTTGCACGGGGGGGGGTGTGAGCTCCAGCCCCTGCAGCGCTTCCACCCGAAGGTGGCACAGGGCCAATGGAGGAGGAGGTCCCGGGCTGGGCACCGGACCTGCTGGTGCCAGGTGCCATCGCCTGCTGAGGTGGGACAGGTGGGTCCGCTGGGACCGGCCTTCCCATACGTTCTGTGTTTAGCTGAATTTAATGACAATATAGCCAACATGATTCCAAATTAGTTGTAACAGCATGCAGTAATATTCCCATTAACCCAACACACCAGAGTTCCAACAGTTGAACAGCAAGCATAGCACATGCATATATTGAACGACAGTGGGCATTCCAACAGCATGCAGGAATGAATGGTGGCAACAGGCCACCAAGATTGTGGTGTTTCAACAGGGCACATGCATCAAAGTTATGCAGATATTTATAAACCAATAGGACATATGTCCCAACAAATGTTTTGAGATTACACATACCCATTGAGGTGTGGCATTGCATTGTTTATGCACATACAGTAGGGTGTAAAAAGATACCTCCATTAACAACTTATATGAACTTGTAGTTTACACTACATTCCTATTGACTGCAGGTATATATCCCCTACATGTATTATTACACTAGGCAATGTCCATTACGTTGTGGGATGTGTTTTGCTAGTTCCTTATGTACCTGACCTGGATCTGTTATACAAACTGTCCAGGATGCAGATGTTACTGCTATGTATTTATATATTTTATTTATATTCATATGTCTACATATCTGGATGTGTTCAAGTGACATTATCAGTTATATTTTAACAGCCCCCTACATTTCTAGCAGCACACTGACATTTCCGGTGCACACAATTACAAGCTACTCATGTGCCAGATTTACCTATACATGCCAGCCTTGTAACTACAGTTGAGGACTGTATATATGCTTAAGAGATACTGGCACTCCCTTCATACTCTTTCTATGGGCCTACCCAAGTGTGGGTTGACAGCGCTTAATACAACACTACTATTTCTATACTGCAAGAGTACATCAACATTTCATAGAAAGTGACACGGACACATGACAGGTGTTATACCTTTATTAATTACATTACACACATTTCTAGTGACTTTCTCATTTATTTGTTATTACAGTGCATGCAGACATCTTATTCAGGATGTATTATACTTTCATTCATGGTTTACAACACTCTTTTTCTGGCTCTCTCACGTATTCTATATAACAATATACACAGAGAAATAATTCAGGACTTATTATACCTTTATTAATGGGTTACAACACTCTTTTTCAGGTTCTCTCACTTATTTTGCATAACAGTTCATGCAGAGAGGTTATTCAAGCCTTATTATACCTTTATTATTGGGCTGAGACACTTTTAGCCTGGCTCTCTCACTTATTTTATATAACAGTACATGCAGAAAAATTACTAACCTGCTTGGTGGCGCAGCCTTAGCAGCCTATCTGCATAGGCTTGCTGATTTGCAGCACGGACACCTGCAGCTGTGAAGTAAATGAAGTGATATTGAGACATATACCTATCCATACTATTGATTACACTAGCAATTTTTACTTACTTCAGTCCATGGCTACCTACTCAGTAGTGGGGCAGTTTGCATCCCACAAGCCTCCTGTATCCATTGGTTCAGTTGGTCCTGCTTTCATCTCTTCAGGTCTGCATGGTGATGTCTAACCTGCTCACCAGTCCGAGGGACGCCTGTGGCACTGGTGAGCTCATGTGCGAGATGATTCCAGGCCTCCGCTTTGTATTCCATGCCCTGGAACTGGCCCTGCAGGAGTCTAGCATCATGATGATGGACGAGGAGCCAAACCATCAGTTTTGACTCCTCAATGCCCCACCGTTGTGCTCGGAAGCGAGAGCCCTCTCTGACACCAGCCATTGCTGCCTGCAGATGGGAGCTGCAACCAGTTATGGCAAGTATTCCCGCCTATGGAGCTTAAATATGCCTCATTTCCTGCACTTATTTGTGATTGGCCGGATTTGAAAGTTCTCAACTGAGTGCACACCTGCTTAGCACTCGGTAAACTTTGATTCATATGTGTATGTGTGTTGACAGTCCATGAACATCAAATGCTGTCATGGCTTAGTGGATTAGTACTGTGATTATGGTGCACACTATCCCGGGTTCAAGACCTGTCATTGCTTTTTTATTTTACTACTGGCCTGACCAGTAGGGGGTGTGGCTGGGTTTAGCCGACTTTGCTCAACTTTGCCCAACGTTACTCTACATTTACCGACGTTGCTCAACGTTGCCTGACGTTGCGCTAGTTAGCGCGGTGTGCAGCTTTGCGTAAACAGGTTTGGTTTGCGCTAGTTGGTGCAATGTGCAGCTCCGCGCAAAGCTATTGCGCTAGTTAAACCAGTGCTTAGCTATGGGCAATCATTCTTAAATGTGCTTACTATTGGTGAACGTTGCTTAGCAGTGCTTCACATTGCTTAGCAGTGCTTCACATTGCTTAAGATAGGTTTCTTATGCAGTCATTAGTATGCATGACCGTTTCACTTTCTTATATATATTTAAAATATCGTTCACTACTACATAGGCCATTTCAATGCATTTTAATAAAATTTAAAAGGTAAATGTCAGGAATTCTTTTTATGCATGGATTTCCTACAGAAAATGGAAAGGGGAGTGGTGGGACTCGAACCAGGAATGCCTCCTCTTTGTGCGAAGGCTCTACCACTACACCATTGCTATTTGGCTTAATTTGCATATAAGTGGTTTATTATCCTCCTCGATGTCTAAACTGCTAACTGTAGCTAAGCAATGGGTACACCCGTGCACACACGTGCAAATACGGGCAGCTATATCGTGAATACTAAAAAAAAAATGTTCTACATTTTATTTCATTTGTACAGGGCTTTTGAATGTAGGGGAGTGTAGTGTTGGGGGTATACACATTTGAGCGGACTCGCTCATATCTGCTGACATTTGAAGATTTAGGCACTTGCAGGGGCATGGATATTTGGACTGCTCAGCAGTCTGACACACCCCCTGCACTCCTACATGCTTTGTGTTAGCCAGGGAGTTGTCAGCGTGCCCTCATGCATATGCATGATGCGCTGACATCATACTCTTAGACGGCAGTCTCCGAGTAGGGCTTCGTTCATCCTACAAGGAGGATTACTGAATCCCCCCATGTTGTATTTAAAATTAGCTCATTATACAAGTATGACATGAGGTTTATTATTATTGGTCTGGGAAGAGCATTTGGTCCTGAAGAAGGTTTTCCAATGGATCTCTGAGCCTTTTCTTTACCAAAGAATATCCCTTCTTGTATTTTTATATCTGTGGTAATCATGAAATCAGAATATTTACCATGTTTTGAATTTCTGTACATTCTGGTACCCCACCGATTCTTAAATTATTTCTTTTGGATGCATTTTCGTGATCCAAAATTTTGCATAATAACAACATATTTGATGTTCTTCCTGTATGAGTCTTCTATCAGTATCTGTTAAGGAAACCTCTATGTTTTTTGTCTGCTCTTCATGTCTTAGAATTGTTAAAAACAATAATTCAGTCTGGTAACATTTTATTGAATTATTTTTTTTAAAGATTGGAACAGATTGGAACTGATAAAAAGTGGCACATCCTGTAATGATAATATTAACATCCATGTCTTTTTTTTTCAAAGAATGATCTATTTGAATATTTTTTGAGGTGCTCATTGTTTCTACTTCCCTTCACAGATTCAAGCCAAGTGTTGGAGAAAAACAAATAATTTCTCTAAAATAGCATTTTTACTTAGTTTTCTTGACTTTTTTGCTTTATTTGTTTAGAATGATATTGTTTTTACTTTTGTGTACGAGACAATCTGTTTTTAGAATTTTTCAGTTAAAACTGAAAATTGTCTGAGAGCATCTATTATGTGGCCACTTGGGAATTTCTCTTCAGAAACATATTACTTTCTTCATTTGCTTAGTACTTAGGGTATTTAAAAAAAGTATGAGAAAAGGGTATAATTTTAAACGTAGATAATGAATAATTGAAGGAAAATGTGACAGGCAAAATCATAACAATGCAATTTGCATGCATGACTAATACAAGTATTATTTTAGAATAATGTAATAAAGCAGCACTTGAATTTCCATGAACCAATAGTGTAATTTCCATTAAAAGGTTTATATTCTAATATTTTGTTCAAATTTAATTGGAAAGGATTGCACTTGGTTCACATGAAGATGACGATAGCTCATGCCCTCTATCAGAAATCCATCAGTTATGCCTGTAAGGAGTGTGGCATGAGAAAAGGAAAGTAAGTAACTTCTTTTAAATGCAGATGTATTTCCTTCTATTGGTTAGGACAAGAATGATGTCTTAGGTGAGATGACACCAATATATATCTAATATGTCCTGTAAGACAGCCTTCATAAAGCAACATTTATAATGCATAGTCATACCTCTCAACTCTCCAGATTGTCATAGAATATCCAGATTTTTGCCTTATATTTCTAGTTTGTTTGTCATAATTTTTTTTTGTTTTTCTGGCAAATCACTGAGGATCAAAGTCACTAAATAATGACATACATTTTAGTTTCAGACTTCACATCCATCAGAAAATGCATGCTACAGCAAAACATGTTACTCTAGCAACTTTCTAAGTTTACAAGAGCAATATTTAAATATGTCGATATTTTTGAGCCTTTGTCTCCCCATTATTTTAGGCTTTGTGCAGCTTTCTTGTGCTAAGAGGTTGAGAGGTTTGTGCATATGTCGTGTGTTTTCTGGTTTAATTTTTAGGACATATTTTCTGTCTCTGTACTCATAGGTTCATAGCTCCATTGTAAACCTAGCCAGTTTCCCTTTTTGTGGTTGAATTAACATATCCCATTTGGTTGCAGATTGATATTACCCATCTCATGGCCGATAATTATATATTAGCCCTAATGAGAATAACTGGAATCATAACTCCAGATAATTGAGAAGAAGAAGAATATTTGTGTTACTCTTTGATGTTATATATTCATAGATTCATAGGTAAGTACTAGGCTAGCTGCCCTTGTAACCCATTTTAAGCCTAGCCAATCCTTTTTAAGTCTAGCCAGTTTCTCTGTTGGTGCTGAATTAACTTAGTACATTTGGTGTTAGACTGATTTTGCCCATCCCATGGAGAATAACAGGGATCAATACCATAGATAATTTGAGGGGATCCATGCATGGGATAAAGCATTTTGGAGCCACCTCTGTCCATTACTACGGGGCAGTCCTGGGATAAAATTTCTGTTGCCCATTCATAGATCCAAGTTGCACGTCAATATGGACGGGGATGAGCTTTGCCTTATCTGGATCTGGAGTCTGCTCCAGAGCAGTGGTATCCTCTGTGAGATACTACATGTCTCTTCAAACCATTCTGTCGATGTTGCAGAAGAGGTTTAGATTCATAGACTAAGCATTTCTGATGCCATTTGACTTGCTGATGTGTAGTAGTCTCATCAGTATTGGGTTGGAGGATGCCTCTTGGCAGTCTGTAAGAGACCAAGTATAGTGACAGGACTTTGAGTTGGTCCATGTTGGACATATTGTGTACATCTTGTATCCTTTTAGTATGGTACCTTTGTGGGCATTCCAGTTATATATTTATGTTTTCCCTGTTTTTTTAAACTTTCATCCCATACCCCATAATATTGCCTTAATTCTTCTCTTTTGTAAGCTTTAATAGTAAACTTGCCTTTAAATTTCACTTTATGTCTATTTAATGAAAACATTCTTTAAGTTTTCTCCATAAAATTATGTTCTCATGTAGATGAAGCACATTAGAAGTTGCATTCACTGTACAGAGGAAAAATGTCAAGAATACACACCAAAATGCATATCCCTTTCCCTCCATATAACCACCTTGACTATACCAACAGACGTGTATCATAACCCAGCCAAACCTTTGCTGTGAATTCAGTTGTTAATATAATATTCACTTGCTGGTCTGTCAGTGAATAATCCTTCTAGTTCACAACTGCCAGTCTCCATATATCAGCTATCTTCTTTGCTTTTCAAGTCCAGCTTGCATAAGTATCTGAAAAATTCTTATTCCTTCTTATTTTCTCTCATGTGTCTTATTCTGTTTAGGTCTTCTCTTTTATTGCTTCCCCCACATTCTGTAATCCTCTTGTTGGTCTTCACTGTCACTATTTATATTGTGTTCTCTCCTATCGAGAACATTCTCTCTCATCTTGTCAATGTTTTGGTATGCCTCTTTCTGTCTATCTAGAATTTTTTAAAGACTGGAAATGGCTTCAATGGCCATTTCTCTGAGCCTTTTTTGTGTGATCTGTCTGTGATACTTATTTTATTTGTTGGATTTTCATGGCCTTCTTCCGACAGTCAATATTGTTTGAAGCAATCTAGTTCCTCCTTGACCTGTTCCAGATGCAGAAGGGATTTGACCCCATGTGAGAAAAATATTTTAAAAAGTAGCAGAGTACACCAGTTTAAACTTCAAATTCAACTCTCTGCACCTTCTGAAATGAAGGGTGAATCTGTTTTTTTTTTTTTTTTTTTACTTGAGTGCCGTGAGTAAAGTCATGATACTCAAAGATCCTGTTGCTGCAATATATACGTATTTGTTAGCATTTTTCCCATAAAATAGATAACAATTGTTCTTTTAACATTTAAGTTTATATTTTCACTACTGTTGGGTGAGGGAATCATCCCCCTACCCTGAGTGATAATTGTACCATGTGCATTCTATTTATTTTGTTTCTGCTTCTAGTCCCATCAATTCATGGAGTTTAATTGTCCCTGATATAGCTCACACAGTTTCTACCTTCCATTCCATCCAGTATAGTCACCAATTTAAGATCTCTCCTCACTCAAGTCTTCTTATTTGAGCAGCTTTTCTTCAGTTTCTTTCCAGGCCCCCCTAGGTCCTATATTCTGCTTGCTTCCTCTTGTTCTGCTTTTTAAGGGCTAACAACTCATCTGAGTGCTTGGATAATGTCCTCCTCCATTTTTCCATATTTCTGTCATTTTTTTAATATAATCCAATAATAGCTCCCTGACCATAACTATCTCTTCTGTACATCTTGCCCATTTTATCACTTAGTTCTTGTATTTCCTTTTACTTTCTTGGTTTTGTTGCTTTAAGGCCATCGTCATTGCATTTTGTTTGGAATTGTGCTTGTGAGGCACCTCTCTTTTTAGTTTTTTTCCAACAGTGAGTGCTACTCTTCTATTAGACGTGTACAGTGCTTTTAATAACAACATCCAAATATTTATATTTGATGGAACTCTTTTTCTCCTGGACTCAATACTTCATTAAGAGATTGAGTCAGGGAGCACTTTCCATCATGTTCTCTTAGATCAGCACCATTCCTGGAAGTCAGTTGTTTTTATATTTATATATTTAGTTATATTAATTGTTATGGCTAGTTATAATATGTAGAGATCCTTTTTTTGGATAATTAGAACTTGAAAATGAATTAGCTTTGCACAAGAACTCTTGCTGACAGCTATAAATTGTTTGTTTGTGTCTTTCGGCTTTTCCCGGTTAGGGGTCGCCACAGCGGAACTCCGGTCCGCTAATGATTGGTAGTAGATTTTTACGTGCTGGCTTGCCAGGCCTAACGCACAACCTTCAACGAAGGAATGCCCGTTCATGCATGTCGCCACACAAAAGACGCTCTAACTGAGAATCGAACGGGCAACGTCTAACTGTGAGGCGACAATGCTACTGCAGCACCACCACAGCTATAAATTATTGTTTTTTTTATTGTGTTTCTAACCTTATCTTAAAACAGTGCTAATACTTTACTAACTTGACATGCTGGCATGAGTTGATTACTACAGATGATGGTTTATTATGTTTCTAACTTTATCTTAGATTAGTGTTAATAATTTATTAACTTGACATGTAGACACGATGTAACACTCTATATGATTTCAGTTTAATCTCTTCTTATTCTTCTGGCTAATTAATGATCATAGGGAAATCTGTTGGTGAAAGTTACATCCAGTCATGGATAATTACTTAATTATTCATGCCAAGTGACTATACCCCATACCTCATGCCACATGCCATGTGATCAATTTTCAACATACTTCAGATGAGAACTACATAATTTTACAAATTTTATTTTTAAATGTTATTATTTTATTCCCATGCCTTTCCAGCATTAGCCACCACTTTAACTTCATTCAGTTTGTATGTAGAATATGCTACAATAAACTTCTTAACCATACATGCAGTTCAACATTACCATAAAGTGGAAGAAAAACTCAAGTGATCAACTTAACAGCATCTTCTGCTGCTCCATGCGTTAAAGCAGACTGACACAATTTGTGGTCTTAAGGCCACAGAACTATAGTAATGTAACAAGGATAACATCCCTTTGGCTTCTAATATATGCAGTATACCAGCATCACTAAGACTCAGATTATCTTAAGAATAAAACAAAAAAGTGAAAAGTGGTATGATGATAGCACAGTAAGCTAACAGCAGTCAAACAGCAAAAAGACTTGATTTATTGCAAAATATATTATATTATCAAATACAATGCATTTGGTGCCTCACATAGGCACTGCCATAACACTACATAGTAAACACACCAGGAAAATAAAACATATTAGGGATTGACCAGATGGCCAATCACACCCATGACACTCAGCATGTATATAAAAGTAAGACAACATTTATATTTCACGGTCCATTATTCCAACAGAAGATTGATTGAGGGACTGCATTACTTACATGCCTAAATCGGGCTTAACGCTGTAACACTTTTAATATAGTCCTGTATAACAAATCCACTCCCACATTTCTTACAGCCGAAATACGAATATCCTACTTGAAAATGACTAACAGCAGAAGCATCTGCATTATAGTCACATATATCTCCCCGGTAACAATATCCCAATACTTGAGGAAATACTATCCTGGCCATCCAAAAATATAGAGAATGAAACATTCATACTTGGTGATGTGAATATTAACTGGTTAGACATCATACATCATCACTCAACAAACAATATCAACCTATTTAAGTACACCCAACTCATTACTACCATATTCAGACCTAACAAAAACAAAGGCTTAGTATTAGACTGGGTCCTTGTCTCTGACCCTACTAAAATCTCCTCCACTGGCACTCTACCTAAAAGCAATAGTGATCAATGGCAGCATACATAATTCATAAACCAATTCCAGTGACTAATGTACACCACTACAAGCATACCAGAGACATACCTCACTTCGACCCAACTACTTATGAAATATCAACTGGCTTCTACCTAAAGTCCTATCACTGAATGATGCTGTTAAATTCTTTAACTTAACATGCCTCCATGCACTAGACAATCTCGCTCCTCTCCAACATAGAAGACTGAAAGCCAACCAGGCCAGCTGACTTACCAAATCCACCAAACAACTAATGAAAGCTAGGGATAAGTCCTGGAAATTATGGCATACAAGTAAAAACCCTGCAGACTTCACCCAATACAAACAACTGTGTAATTTAGTAAAATGACTTGTCATCAAAAACAAGCAAGACTGCTACATTACTCTGCAAAATGACTATATGCAAAACCCTAAAAAGTTCTGGAGGTCCGTAAACTTTCTGTTATACCCAGGCAAAAGTGATAATCCCTCTCATGATCCAGACATGTCCCCAGCTGAAACTGCCTCACTTTTTTAATTCATTCTTTAAAAACAGTATAGTCAATCTCACTGCCAACTTCCCACTAATCAACCCACTGCCCCCAGACCCATCTGCTACAACAAGATCAAACTTTTCTCTTGTACCCATACTTACCTCTACCATAAAGAAACTCCTGCTTAAACTTAACCCTGGATCAAATGCTCCAGATAACTTACCACCAGAATTCCTCCAAAAATTAGCAGATGCTATAGCCTATCTCATTAGTATACTACAAAGAGAGCCATTCAAGAGTCCTTCATTCCCCCCATCTGGAAAAAGGTATTTATCCTCCCTCTCCATAAAGGTGGAAACAGTAATGATACATCTAACTTCCATCCAATTGCCATGCTCTCTCCCATCTCCAAAAGTTTGGAAAAATGTATCCATAACCAACTACTTAATTACCTACTACACCACAACTTCCTCTCCCCAACCCAACATGGGTTTAGGCCTTGTCATAGCACCACCACTGCTCTTATATCTTCCTTGAACACAGTCAACCATAACTGAGACTCAGGATACCTTGTCTCCTCACTATTTCTTGACTTTTCCAAGGCATTAGATACTGTCTCCCACCTGCTTCTTCTGACCAAACTGTCCAATTTAGGCACATCTCCCCCTACCCTAGCCTGGTTTTCCAACTACCTTACAGATAGATAACAAACAAGCAAGCAGATGGCACCAATCCCTCTCTCCTTTCCTCAACATCAATACTGGATTCCCAAAAGGGTCCATACTAGGTCCACTTCTCTTCAGCATTTTCATTAATGATTTCCATACCAGCATACCCCAAGCTAATGTCATCCAATATGCAGATGACTCCACTATCATCTGCATGGCCAAGTCCACTTCAGAACTACTTACACTCACCCAAAATGCCTTCACCTCCACTGAAACCTGGATGTATAATAACCGTATAGCCCTAAATGTTACTAAAACCAAACTTATATTGTTCATCCCCCCAAAAAACAACACCCCTAACAAAAATGAATTTACCATCAATTCACTCAACAACACTTGCCTCGAAGTAGTCCTATATACCAAACTTCTAGGGGTGATCATAGACGAGCACCTAACTTTCAACCAGCATATCAACACAAACATAAAAAAAACATTAGAAACTAGGCATCCTGTACAGGCACAAACACTTCCTCACCTATGCAGAAAGACTATCCCTTGTCTCTTCCTTTCTACTTCCATCCTTTCTCTATGGTGCACCTCTCCTTAGTAATATACAATCTTCTCTTAAATCCAAACTGGACTCGTGGTATAATAAAATCGCAAAATTTGTAACCAGTGCCAAACACTCCTCCCACTACTGTGTATCACGCCAACATTAAACTGGCTAGAACTTCCCCAGCATCTAACATACCTGCAGCTACCATAGCTCATAAGCTAATCTATAAGTCTTCTAGCTGTCCTGCCCCCTCCTCTCTGTTCACCATGTATCACCCAAATAGCCCTCTGCGATCAGTCAATTAGATGCTCCTTAATGTAGTAAAATCTAATTTTTCTGCCAGTCAAATGCATTACCCATATGCTATAGCAAAACTATGGAGTGCTCTCCCTCCTTCAATAAGGTCTACTAGCACCCCTGAATGCTTTAAGACTTCACTGAAATAACATCTGTTCTCCCACTGGCTATGTACATGTACCAGCACTGACTATAAAAAAATCCAATATTCCTAGCCTTCCTACTTTTCCTTCCCATCTCACTTACGGCTCAGACGCCTCATATACAGATTCAGTGGTTTCAACTTACAAAGTCCAACGTGCCACCCAGCCACACATAATCTGCTATATCAGTTACCTGCCATATCTTCTATTCATTCTTGATGCCTGTATAGCAGTAGCTCTAAGGCTATACCTTACTTTCAGTATCTTTAATCTGCTGCACTTCATCTTTCCCTCTCTACTGCAAAACTGCAATACTGTATTGTTCACACAGTCACTATTATCCCATGTCATCAACTGTATTCTTGTTTGCCTTGCATACTTATACTAGTTATACATATGTTAGTTTTTATCTATTTTATTGTATTACCTATTCTGTACCATTACTGTTTTATTTCTATATTTTGATTCTGTAGCTTTATCGTGTTTGTTTTTGGAGCTTTTCTCCCAGTGTCTCTATTGAAAATGGGCTCACCCTGACCCAGTAGGCCTCCTGGTAAACAAATGCAAATAAATAAATAAATAAGTAAATAGTAATAAACCAATTAGCTTGATAATACTGATCATGCAGCCCAGAACTTCAAAAAAGCTAGCACTTCAAAAATATATTAAACTGCCAAACAGAATACCCCTACTCTTCCCACAGAAAAAGATAACAATTGCTTTGCATACCATGATTAATACAGTAACAGTCCAAATCAATGTCTAAACTGTTATTGCTACCAAATTCCCACCAGAACCTCTAGAAACTAACACAGAAGAATAACTGACATTAACATTACTAACACAGTTTGTCTGACTCTGCAGTTATATTGCTCATGTGTAATATAGAGGATCATGATTGGGTCATTGATCATCACCCACTTATGTGTTTGAGACATGGATACCAAGAAATTCACCTTGAGAGGTGAATCTTGGCATCCATATTGAAAACGCAAAATTTAGGATCAGGATTAGTGAGACTATCATAATTTTTTTTGTAGTGCATGGAACTTTATCCATTCCATGTACTACAAATTAAAGAGGAAAACATTGTGAAGTGTTTTCCTGACTTTCAGAGCCATAAAACACTTAACAAGCACTGACATAGAGGTACTATAATGTAGTCCATTACGTTTACATTTACCTTCAAATCCTTCAACTTTCAAGATTTTGCAAGATATCTAGATTATCATATTTTTGGTCTGTTCCTCATAAAATATGTTGTTTTCAGAAAAACTACTGAGGCTTGAAGTCACTAAATAATTACATACATTTGAGTTTCAGCATACACATTCCAGACGATGCAGGCTAACACACTTTCTGTTATTCTAGCAACTCTCATATTTTTTTTTTACATGAAGTTAGGGACATGTTAAATGTACATGTAGCGTACCCGCAGGTGTAGCTGAAGTAGATATGGGTTCCTTCCTACCTGACTCTGGTGACACCCCTATAGGCCCAACACATCATGGTGGCAAGAATGACAGATTTTATTCTAGGTGACACATCTAGTTTAAAAGGCAATAGCACAATCACATGCAAATTATTTCAACAGGGCACCAGTTAGCAATAAGGCAAGGTGAGATATGCATGCAATGAAAACATACATTCATCCTCTTCCCCAGACCTCAACAGCAAAAAGTCTTGACATTCAAACATGCACAAAGAAGGCAATATCAATGAGAAGTAAAGCTTTATAATGCAGCAATATAAACACGGGGAAATGCAATGTCATTAAACAATAAAAGAGTTATAATACAACAATACAGATATGAAAAAATGCAATATCATTGAGCAGCAAAATTCTTGAAGGCAGCAGTCCTAACATGAGCAAAATGCAATGTCATTAAGCAATAAAAGAGTTATAATACAACAATACAGATATGAGAAAATGCAATGTCATTGAGCAGTACTAACACCCTCAACCCACTTGATCAGTTCTAAACAGACCAACTATGAAACACTCTATTGTACCCTGTTCACTGGCCAGTGACTACTTACATTCTTGCTGCCAACATGATGGGGCCCAAGTTGGAGCTCATATGGATCCCAGTTATTTGTAATCCACAAAGCATTTAGTGGGGGGGGGGATCCACAATTTTAGAAAAATATAAAATGATGGTCAGGGCCCCTCACCACTCCACCAAGAATATACTAGTGACCAGACACCATGGTTCCTCTGATGAGAAAAGTAGAAAAATCACCTGCCAGAACTCTGGTAATCATCTATGGCTTCTCTGTACTAGGCCCAAAGGAACTCCTTTTCTTGCTAAATCATATGCAGGCGTGGAACTACTGGTTTCAGACTTTTCTCCTGATTCCACAGAATACCATCATCCAGGATTTCAGCAAAAGACAGAAACAATCTGCTACTTCACTTCCCTGTCCCAAAGCACTAAAAAAGAAAATCCAGTCATGCTGCAAGGCCATTTTTCCCTTCGGCTACCTGTTTTAGTCTTCCCTCCTTCAACTAGCTCTCAGACTCCTCTTTCACTTTTGAAATTGTCTTTTATATTTCTGAAAAGAGCTCTACCTTGTGGTGTAATGAAAAACTACAGTCTATTACTTCTACAATGAAATACAGTGGGAGCTACACTCTCCCCCAACTTGAAAATCTTGGGTCCCCCCAAGTCAAAGGTAGATTAGCAGCAAAATACTTACACGCACTAATGCACCATCAACTGAACAATATTTTGCATTCAAAAGGTACATTCCACCAAGGGTAATCAGCCTTATGCGTAACTTGGGAAGGGGTGTCACCACTGGAGTAGGAGGCATAGGGACTATGGGCGCACACTCTCTGATGAGCTGTGGTCACAGGTTCCTGTGTACTATGTCCCAAACTGTTATATGTAAGTCGCTGTGGGGGCCGCATCAGTCTCTGCAGTTTTGGTTCGGAAGAAACAGCTGAGGAATTTTGCTCGGAAGGTTTGTCACTCACATCACATTCAATGTCCAGTTCTTCAGTAGGCATATTGTCTACTTTTAATAGCTCCTCTTACATAACAACTTTCGTTTTCCATAACGATATAACTGTCCTCAGCACTATTTTCTGAAGTTTGCATAGCAGGGCCTCAGTATCAGGTTCTGTAAGAGGCACAGAAACATTACTTAGTGTATTGTTAGGTCTGGGCTGCTCAAAATGACAAGGAACAAATTCCAGTGGATTTACATTGAGATTGCAGCCCACGGGGTCTTTAACATTCTCATAAAAAAGCCAACTGAAACCCCAGTCATCATCACTGTCCTCTCCTTCAGCAGGAGGAAGCATAGGCTCTTGAACATTGAAGAGGATAGTTCCTCTTCACCTTAGTCTTGTGGAACGCCTTGAGTTAGGTTTCCACTGAGCCATTCTGGGTTCCGGATTCATGAGTCTCACTGATTTTGCCAAAGTCATTAATTTGTTGTGGTGCCAGGTTTTAATGGGTCCTTCTTTCCCCTCAGGGCAAATTTGGTAGACAGGGATATTAGGTAGCTGAGAACAAATTATGTAAATCTCAGATCCCCAGTGGTCCGCTAGTTTATGCTTTCCTTGTAATCCCAAATTTCTCAAAAGAACTCTGTCCCCTGGCTGCAAATCATGCATCTTTACTTTTTTGTCATAGTGAGCTTTGTTTCGCTGATGTCTTTGTCCTGTTGATTTTTCAGCAAGCTCATAAGCCTGTCTGAGGTTCTTCTTGAACCTCTCCACATAACTGCCATGAGATTGCACTGGTGTATCATCAGCTGTAACTCCAAAGGTGACGTCAACAGGAAGACGAGCTTTTCTTCCAAACATTAGGAAGTAAGGCGAGAATCCTGTAGCAACATTTTTAGTACTGTTGTAAGCATGCACCACTGTGGCTACATGTCTGCTCCATTGAATCTTCTTTTCAGCAGATAGTGTCCCCAACATGTTTAGTAAAGTTCTGATGAAATGCTGAGGCTGAGGATCCCCTTGACGATGATAAGGAGAGGTGCGGCTTTTTTGGACTCCCAACAAAGTGAGTAGTTCATGGGCAATCTTGCTCTCAAAATCACGTCCTTGATCAGAGTATCCTTTTTGGCAGGCTATAGTGTAAAAAGAACTTCTCAACTAGTAATTTTGCCACTGTAATAGCTTTCTGATTGTGAGTGGGAAATGCTTGAGCGTATCTGGTATAGTAGTCGGTCACCACCAGCACATTACTGATCCTGACTTCATCCAGTTCGATGCACAGAAAATCTATACAGACCAGCTCCATGGCTCCACTACTTTCCAATTGATCCAATGAGGAAGCTCTGGTCGGCAGATTCTTTCTCTGAATGCAACAAAGACATGTACGACACTAATCCTCAACATCTTGCTTCATGCATGGCCAGTAGAACCTGTCTCATACCAGACCCATAGTTCTGTCATAACCAAGATGACCATGTTCATCATGCAATGACCAGAGTACTACTTCTCTATACTTCTGAGGAAGCAACAATTGCCATTTTTCACTGCCGAGTGCACTTGGAGATCTCCTATACTCTATTCCATTCTGTATCTGGAGTCTGTCCCATTCTTTGGCCAAATGTCTTGCCAGGGGATGAATATCCGTGCAAAGCATATTAACTTGTTTCTTCTCTAAAGCAGCTACCACCAGCTGACCTAAGAGAGTCTTCTATTTGATCTCTCCTGAGGTCACTGTTACTCAAAGTTGGTAACGGTGAAGCCTGTAAAGTGACCAGATTACAGTAAGCTTGGGGTATGCTTGCTGCAGACAGACCCAACTTCTGGGCCTAACATTCAGTGTGTTGATAGCAGATTACAATCTAACACATATAAAACTCACCCCTGGTGCTGAAATTTCCACCCATTCATCATCTGGGTGTAAATCTCCCTGAGGTCTTCTGGACAGACCATCAGCATCTCCATGTTCATGTCCTGGATGATATTTCAAACTGAAAGTATAGTTGCATAGGGCTACCATCCATCTGTGGCCAGTAGCATCTAGCTTTACAGTGGTCTGGATGTATGTCTGAGGATTGTCAGTGTGCACTTCAAATTCAGCACCATAGAGATAGTCATGCAGCTTGCCCACTACCGCCCACTTTAAGGCAAGAAATTCCAACTTGTGTGCAGGGTAGTTTCTGTGGGGGATAAACTCAGACTGATAAAAGCTGCAGGTCTCAGCTTCTTGTCATACGCCTGGTAAAGGACTCCTCCTAAGCCATCCCTGCTAGCATCCACATGTAAAGTGTATGGCTTTGTTGAGTCAGCATATGCCAGCACAGGGGCATGTGTGAGGCAATACTTAAGCTGTTCAAATGACTCTTCACACTCAGGAGCTCAATGACTCTCAATGAGTTCTAGAATCTCTCAGTCCCTTAGTTTTTTTTACAAGGATATCTTCATCTGTTTCATCTGCTTTCTCATCATTTTGGAGCAAATGGTTGAAAGGTCTTGCTATCTTTGAAAATCCTTCCACAAACCTTCTGTAGTAACTGCAGAACCACAGGAAAGATCACAGCTCTGTGATAGTTTTGTGTCTGGACCAAGATGTCACCACTTCAACTTTGCTGGGATCTGTGGATATTCCATTTGCAGACACTACGTCCCACATAGGTCACTGAAGGTTGGAAGACCTTGCATTTGTCCAATGACAACTTCAGGCCTTCCTTCTCAATCCTGTCCAATACCTTCATCAGTCTTTCTTCGTGCTCCTCTAGGGTCCTTCCAAAAACGATGATGTTGTCCAGGTAGACTAAGACTTCCAGGAGATGCATGTCCCCAACTGTTCTTTCCATTATTCTCTGGAAAGTTGCCGGTGCATATGATAAACCTTGAGGTAGGCGATCAAAACTCAAAAAATCCCAAAGGGGTGATGAAGGCAGTCTTCTCTTTATCTTCTGGGTGCATAGGGATTTGATAGTATCCAGTCCTTAAGTCTAGCACACTGAACCACGTACTGCCCACTAGGCAATTTAGAGCATCTTCAATCCAGGGAGTTGTGTACTGGTCTAGAATGGTTTGCTGATTCAGGGTATGATAGTCAACACACATGCAAATTGACCCATTCTTTTTCCTGACAACGACAATGGAAGAGGGATATGGACTTCCTGACTCTCAAATTATCCCTGTGGCTTTTAGTTCTTCCAAATGTTTTCTTAAGTCCTGCAGGTCTCCTGGAGGTACTCTTCTGGAACGTTCCCTAAAAGGCTGGTCCTCTTTTACTCTTATTCGGTGTTCTGCACTTTTTGCACAGCCCACATCTAGTTCACTAATAGAAAAAATATTTTTCTTTTTCAGTAGTAGTTCTTTAACTCTAGTTAGCCACTCAGGGGGTAAGAGACCACCTCCTATATCAATACCTTCCAACTTCAACTGTTTGGCCCTGCTCTCATTCCTTGTCATCACAGAAGCAAGTAAGGGAGTGGCAGCATAAACATTTCCCAAGTGCACTTGCCAATTATAGTTCAATCACTTTTTTCAAGTTCTCTGCATTAGGACACTGTCGCTTCATATGCCCTGCATCCCCACAGCAAAAACAAAAACCAGTAGGAACTCTGAACATTGGCTGATTCGGTTCTTCCCTGAGTCCTTTCGTGGAGGTTCTAGCTGATGTATTCCTCTGTACAGCTAAAGTTACCAAGGCTTTCTGCAATTCTGCAACTGTCTTGGTGACTTGAGCTATGGCATTGGTCAGGGAAGACACCTGCATCTGCAACTGTGACACCTCTACATTGCGGACACTCTGGGCCATGACTCCTGTTTGAGTAGTCAGCACAGCTATAGGCTCCTGTTGGTGTTCACTCAATGTTTTAGTTGCTGTTGAACACTGAGATTTGGCTTCCAACTGGGCTTCCTCTTTCCTCACTTCTTTAACCAACTGAGAATAAGTTAGAGTCTCTTCCCTATTTCTCATCCTCATTTTCCACACAATGGGGTTCATAGCTTGAGCTCCCTGTAAAATTTGTCTGATCCGTACTTGGTCAGCTACTTTCAGATCCAGCCCCTTCTTTAGGATGATCTGGTGGAGCATTTTATCTAATCACTTAATGTTTCTCACCAACATCTTGGTATGTATGTTCAAGCTGATACAGTAGGTCAGCAGCCCTCTCGGTCCTTCCAAACACATCCTGCAGTACTCCTAAATAGTCCTTGGCTGTGCAATCTTGCTTACCCATCCTTAGGTTGCGTATGGTATCTGCGTCTAATCCCTTTAGATTTTCAGCTATCCACTGCTTCTTCTGAGATTCTGGGATATCCCACTCCTCTAGGGCTTGTGAAGCCTAATCCATCCAGGGTTCAAAATCTTCCTCTCCCTGAGGTGTGGGTTGTTTGCCAGAAAAGAAATGCAATTTGCGGTAGCCAAACCCAGTGAATGGCTGTGTAGGCTTTCAACATTTTTCTACAATACTTCCCAAAGCATTCAAAACTTCAGGCCCTATAGTATTTATGGGCACTGAAGCTGCAGCTTCTGGTGTAAGGTTCTGACCTACTTGGATACCTTCCACAGGTATTTTCTCTGTTGCTGAGGTAGTGCACTTCTCAGGTATTACCACATGGACTGCACTCTCTCCTGAAATTTGCACACTCGAAGGTATGTGCTCATACACTAAAGGACTTTTCCATTCTAGTAAGGCCAATGTGCTCTGCTCGGTAGGGTCCATAGTGCAGTCTAATAAAAATCCATGCACTACAACTGGTAAAGATCCTGTGACTTGATGTATTTGCATATCAGTACATGTGACCCCTGGCAACACTAGAACTAAGCAATGCTCTGACTGAGCATTGTGCTGCTTGCACCACTTAGCGGCTACTTCTGGGTTCATGTTTCTGCTGGATTCGCTTTCCACATGTACAGGGGAATTGGGTGGCGTCCACGGCAGTCGAGCCCTCAAATGTAGTGCACCCACAGGTGTAGCTTAAGTAGATATGGATTCCTTCCTACCTGACTCTGGTGACACCCCTATAGGCCCAACACACCAAGGTGGCAAGAATGACAGATTTTATTCTAGGTGACGCATCTAGTTTAAAAGGCAATAACACAACCACAAACAAATTATTTCAACAGTGCACCAGTTAGCAATAAGGCAAGGTGAGATATGCATGCAATGAAAACATACATTCACCCTCTTCCCCAGAACTCAACAGAAAAAGGTCTTGACATTCAAACATGCAAAAGAAGGCAATATCAATGAGCAGTAAAGCTTTATAATGCAGCAATATAAACACAGGAAAAAATGCAATGTCATTAAGCAATAAAAGAGTTATAATACAACAACACAGATATGAGAAAATGCAATGTCATTGAACAGCAAAATTCTTGAAGGCAGCAGTCCTAACATGAGCAAAATGCAATGTCATTAAGCAATAAAAGAGTTATAATACAACAATACAGATATGAGAAAATGCAGTGTCATTGAGCAGCAAAATTCTTGAAGACAGCAGTCCTAACAAAAGCAAAATGCAGTGTCACTGAACAATGAAGCTTTATAATGCAACAATACAAATAGGAGAAAATGCAGTGCCATTGAACAGTGCTAAGACTCTCCATCCCCTCGATCAATTCTAAACAGACAAACTATGAAACACTTTATTATACCTTGTTCACTGGCCAGTGACTACTTACAGTCTTGCTGCCGGCATGATGGGGCCCAAGTTGGAGCTCATATGGATCCCAGTTATTTGTAATCCACAAAGCATTTGAGGGGGGGGGTCCACAGTCTTATAAAAATATAAAATGACGGCCAGAGACTCTCACCACTCTGTTGAGAATATACTAGTGACCTGGCACCGTGGTTCCTCTGATGAGAAAAGTAGAAAAATCACCTGCCAGAACTCTGGTAATCATCTATGGCTTCTCTGTATTAGGTCCAAAGAAACTCCTGTTCTTTCTGAATCATATGCAGGCATGGAACTACTGGTTTCAGACTTCTCTCCTGATTCCACAGAATACCATCATCCAGGACTTCAGCTAAAGACAGACACAATTTGCTACTTCACTTCCCTGTCCCAAAGCACTAGAAAAGAAAATCCAGTCATGCTGCAAGGCCCTTTTTCCCTTCAGCTACCTGTTTCAGTCTTCCCTCCTTCAGCTAGCTCTCAGACTCCTCTTTCACTTTCAGAATTGTCTTTTATATTCCTGAAAAGAGCTCCACCTTGTGGTGTGATGAAAAACTACAGTCTATTACTTCTACAATGAAATACAGTGGGAGCTACATGCAAATAGCAGGCAGAAACAAATATTTTGTTCTGCTTCTGTCATTTGCTAGTTGGTACATGCAGATTTTACTGCCTAGCATAAGACCAGACCTTAACAACTTTTGCAGGGGAAGCTTAACTCTTGGTAAGGTCAGGTCATGCACCACTCTGGCACTTAACTGGTTTGTCTTTTTCCAAATATCAGAGCACAATCATCACAGTCCATCACTACAAACAGTTCCATATCTTCCAACATAGTGGGGCTCCACCTTCTTCCAAGTCATTGTTATGGCTGATGGCTGACTGTAGACAGTCTTTTAAAAACAATTCCTTAACTCTGAAGTCCTTACCAAATGCTTTCACACTCGAAAAAAATAAAAATTTTACCCTATACTTGCAGGCATAGCTTAGCAGGATCCATGACAGATATTTTACTTTTCCTGAGTTAACATAACCTGATTATAGGCAGCCAAAACGTTCTTACTACAATTAACTGACTCTAATAATCATTTTCTCCAGATGCTCCTCTGGAGACCCAAGTCAAATCAGCACAGTTTCCCAAGCCGCTCTAAGCACATATGTATACTTCTCAACTGTCCAGATTTTTGTCTTTTGTTTTTGAACTGTTCCTCCTAAAATTTTGGTTTTCTGACAAATCATTGAGGATTGAAGTCAGAAAATAATGACAGACATTTCAGTTTCAGACTTCATACGTTTCTGAAAATCCATGCTAATGCAAAATGTGTTATTCTATCAACCTTCTAAGTTTATAAGAGCAATATTTAAAAATTGTCCCTATTTTGGGCCTTTGTCCCCCCATTTTATAAAGCTTTGTCAACATTTCTTGCTCTTAGAGGTTGAGAGGTGTGCAACGTATGTCTTAGCTTTAAAATGTAGTAGCTTCATGGTATTAGCATAAAGGCATGCATCAGGCCTATGAGATGCAGACTGAAGACAGTGATGTGCTTTTTTTAGCAGAAATTGATTGGATCCCTGGTCTTTCAGTGAAAGCCCCTTCAGTAGAAAGCTTACAGCAGTGCTGCCCTTGACCTTCTTGGGCATGTCATATATATGAATATTGCTGCAATGTACCTCTTCCGTTCTGTCTTGCGGTCTCTTAATAAGTTAAGAATTTTGCTACAAATGAAACTTCACTTGGGTGTCAGCTTCTTGAAGTCTTCAGTTGACATCAGTAATCACATGCTCCATTGTCTCCATTTTCCTAACCATACCACAAAGGCTGCCTTTAAATTCTGTAAATTTCTTAGGAAAAAAACAGTGGCTCAGTGAGTAGTATGCCTGCATATAATGTCAGAATGTATGCATTTGATCTTGTATCCCTATATTTTGGTTCATGTCCCATTATGAGACCAGGCTGCACTCCTCAAGTGCCATTTTTGTCTGACAGTTAAGCCAGGGCTATGAGCTGTTAATGATCTGCTTCTTGTAGTCCAGAGTTGGATTCCCTCAACCACCATTTGCCTACACTATTAATCTTAGCAAGTCACTTAACTAGGCAGTGATATGGGGTAATAGGGTAAAATGGGTTATGCTCATTAATGGTCTCCTAGAAGGCATGCTTACAACTAGCTATGAAGCTTTCACTTGTAGCTCAGTATAATTTCATGGCACAGTTATTACCTGCTTCAGCTTCACAAATGCTGTGTAACAGACTACATGTCTGTGACTGAAATAGTGATCAGAAAGTGTTGAATCTTGACACTTGTCAGCTTGGGTAACATAGATTTCCCACAGTGGTGCTGGAGACCTCCCAAATGTACACCAGCCGCACTCATCTCTAAGCATAAAGAAACCACTACATATATCAACACACAAATCTGTGTCTCAACAAATAAGCTCCTAAGGCAAAATGCATCAATTGTCTTGGTTGTAGGCGACTCTGTACTGAGACACACAGATATCCCCCTCACCAGACTCGACAAGGAGAAGGTCACAGTCAGCTGCTTATCAGGTGCCAGGGTTTGATAAATCATGCATGTACTCGTCACTCAAGAACAAGTACCACTATGATTCTATCATAATCCACATTGGAGTGAATGACTTCAGATGTAACTCTCTGGACTATATGAAGAGAGACATGATGGAACTCTCAGGTTATGTGTCCCAGACAGGTATGTCCCTAGCCCTAAGCATTATTCTACTCTCACCCAGGATGATGCCACAATATAAACAAAAAAATGATTGACTTCAACAATTGGTTCAGCCTCTGGTGTCAGTCTAGGGGGATCTTGTATCTGTCATCCTGGGAGGATATGGTAAACAGCCCTTGCTGCTTTGCTAGAGATGTTCTGCACCCCACCAGGCTTTTGGATACTGGCAAAGTCCCTTGTCTCCCCCATAGTGCCTTTTTTTAGGCAATGTCAAAACACCAAATTTTCCAATGTAACAAAATATAATTAAGACAAACTCTGGGTCATGTTGCTTAACGCTGGGAATTTAAAAATGAAACTGCACTCCTGGAAGCACTCTTCACCTTGGAGGATGCTGACCTCTGTGCACTTACTGAGACATGGTTTAAGGGTGCTGGGAGCACCCCGGCCTTGCAAGACTACAATGCCTTCCACATGTTCAGACTTCAAAATGAGCTTGAAGGAACCAAATATGGAGGTGTATCCATCTTCATTAAAACCAATTACACTTCGAGACTGGTCAAACAGCATGACTCTCGAACTACTCGATGTCCAATTAACTATTGAGAAAGTACCATACCACATCATTGCTAGCTATAGATCCCTCACCATGAACCAGGATAAGCATACCACCTACCTCAATTTACTGGTATCCCTCACCATACAGTCCAACATCTTAGTCAAGGGAGATTTCAACTATCGTTCCATAGACCGGAGGACATACACAAGCAAAAACACACTCGCCCAGAGGTTCTTAGACTTTGTTAACACAAATGCTCTGGAACAGATAGTCTGCACCCCCAACTAGGGGCTCTAATGTTCTGGACATAATACTCACCAACATTGGGGAGTCACTGTACTTCCCCATGTGTGATGCCCTCCCTGGTTAGGTCAGACCACAAATCAGTCTTATTTGAACTAACTGCTGGAAGTGACACCCTCAAGGGAACTAAAATTATAAAGAACTTCAGCAAAGCTAACTGCAGAGTACTAAGTGATGGTATAAAAAGCTTCATACCACCCACAATCACAGACACCAATGATGACTATGCAGAAGTGTACACAAATGCCACGTACAAACACTTAAGTGACTGCATAAACTCTGCTGTACCTGGTCGGATCAAAATCTGGTCTTCCCGTAAAAACAAGCCACTGTGATGGACTTCAAGTATAAACAGATTATATAACAAGAGGAAGAAACTGTTGTCCAAAAGCAAGAGGGATATCACTCTGCAGAAGAAGAGTTCCCTCCTAAGTCTAAACAGGAAAAAATCAGAAATCTTGTAAAGTCTTCTAAAGCAAATTATGAAGCTAAAATTGCATCCCTAGCTAAGGATAATCATAAGGCATTCTTTAACTTTGTCCTAAGTATAAAAGGGAATGCCCAGTTATGTGCTGAACTGGTTGTAGATGGGATCACTCATACTACATTAGAAGATATCACCAACCTGCTAGCTGACAGATTCAGTGCAAACTTCACCCTTATATTCCCACTTATCATATCTCAAAGCATACCTACCTGACACCAGCCCTCTGCCTAATATTTCTAGAGAATAGGTCATCTCTGCACTCCCCAAGGTCAAAAACATGGCCACAATGAGACCAGATAAGATCCCAGGTTGTTTACTAAACAATCTAAAACAAGACGGCGTTCTCTTTAATCATAGCTTGAGAACGGGCTATGTTCCTGCAGAATGAAGAAGAGCAAAAGTAATCACCCTGCACAAAGGGGGAGGGGGGGCATTAACCAACCCTGGGAACTACAGACCCATAAGTCTAATCAGCCTCATCTGCAAGGTCATGGAAAGAATTATCATGCATCTTATCAACAAGGACATAGGCGACCTTCAAATGTTGGACCCAGCCCAGTTTGGTTTCGTTAAGGGTAGATCATGCTTATTAAACCTGGTGGACTTCTTTGAGAATGTCACCAAAGCCATGGACAAAGGTAAGACAGTACACACAGACTACCTTGACCTTGTCAAGGTTTTCGACAGAATTCCCCACTCTGGCATCATTGAGAGACTCTCCCAGATACAGATTAACCCTTAAGTTACTAGATGGGTAGCCAATTGGCTCACTGACAGAACACACTCTGTCAAAATTGGTGACTTTATCTCCACCAGTAGACCCGTCACCAGTGGAGTACAACAGGGTCCTGTTCTGGGCCCCTTACTGTTTGGTAGATATTTCCCAGAAGTCCAGGCTAAAGTAGATGGCCTTTGGCTCACCAGGTTTGCTAATGATTGCAAACTGGGAGCAATCACTGAGCCCCCCAGTGATGTCAACATATTACAAGAAGGGCTAACACAAAGGAATGATTGATGCCAAAGCCATGGTTTAAAACTAAATGCAAAAAATGCATTATTATTCCCTTTGGCAAAATGGAATTCCCTACAAATTACAATATTGTTATCAGCCCCCTGAGTTCTAACCCAGTTCAAACCCAGTGTGTGAAATTTGGAAACATGTTGATAGCAATTTGAACTTTGACCATCAAGTTTTCACAGTGGTAAGGAAAGCCTTCTACATAGTGTACCTCATAAGCAAGGGCATAGCAGCCAGGTCAAGGGATGTTATAACTTCACTCTACTCAACTGTCGTCAGACCACTAATAGAGTATAATGCACCCTTTTGCATGTACCTCACTAGACACCTGCAGCAGCTAGAGGTTTCTCACTAAGAAAATACAGGGACTCCAAGCCATGACCTACAGGGATAGCTGAAAGCCCTGTTACTTTATAGGCTACTTAGAGGTGACTTGTGCCTGACCTATAGGGCAGTCTCCCACCCTGCCCTAATGGAAATGCTGCACATCTGTAAGTCAAATGGCTCAAGAGTCACTCGCTCTAGGGATCTCAACCTAGCTTGTGACATCAACAGATCATGCTGGAGAGACAGATACATCTGCCAGAGACTGACACTTCTCTGGAATAGACTCCCTATTCATGGAAAACAGAGCTCCTCACTGACCTTAATCAAACTCAACCTAGATAATTGGATGGGAGACTGCAAATTTGCTTCTGGGGTGGCACCCATGTCCTTCATGGACAGGGGTAGCCGTTGTTGATCACAGACTCACTCTATTCATAAATTCATTCTGTGAACTACCCAGAAAAGAACAACAAATGGGGATACTTGGGATTAACATGGCTAGGCTTGCAAAGGATCTAGGGATGCTGGCCTAGTAACCTCCTATGAACCTATGAGTAGCATACAGTATGACTTTTTAGGCAAATTATTACTTGACTAGGTTTTATTAGATATATAGACTGGGCAACACAGAGCTGTAAACAATGGTGCATGAAAGTCATACAAAGACTGTCGAGACTTTTGCCTTAAATTGTTGGAATCTTCCTCATACAATTTGTGTTTTTCTGGCAAATCATTGGGGGTTAAATTCATTAAATAATTACATGTATTTGAGTTTCAGATTTCCTGTCCTTCAGAAAATGCCTGCTAATGCAAACATTGTTATTCTACAAACTTTCTAAGTTTGCAAGTGCAATGTTTAAAATCTGTCCTTAATTTTTGGCCTCTGTCCCCATTATTTTTGGCTTAGTCCAGAATTCTTGTGTTAAGAGGTTGAGAGATATACTAGAAGTCTCTCATCTAAGACATCTTAGAGAAACAAAGGGAGAATTGGTAAACAATAACTAACCTTTTTAAGAAATCTTGAGAGGAGTGTTAAGGTTTCTAAAGACTGGAAGTAACCAGATATGATTTGTTGTCACAAGAGTCAGGGCAAAAATGAAAACTAGAAACCACCAATCTGTTAGCCTGACTTCAGCTGTATGGAAATCAAATCACTGGTGAAAGGAAATATATGAACAGAGCTGAAGCCAGAGTAAATTCATATCAGGAAAGTCATGCTAGACAAATCTGTTTGAGATATTTAACTGAATAACCAGAGCTAGCATATGGGTTCCTAGACATCCTCTGTGCTGTGTACCAGAGGCAGACTGGAGGATACCCCAGACATAGGAGCAACGGACATGCAATTCATAAACTAACTCACTCAAATGCACTCCAGTTTCAGTCTGTGTCATAGATGGAACTGAACTGCCACTAAGCATTAGCTGAGTGTGTCATTCATTTCTGTTTGCAGAGCACTAAACTACAGAAAATACAGCAGGCACAAAGGCAGTGAAAGGAGAGAAAGGAGAATGCAGACATTACAGGGTGATCAATACCATGTCATCTTTATAAAGAAGATAGGAGCACACAGCAATAGCATGCTATGTGCTTATTACTTATAGGGCAGTATGCATGTGGCATTTTAATAAAGGTCTAAGCAACAGTGAAACTGCCTTTTGAACCTTTCCACCTACCATCCGTGCAGTTTCACTGTTGCTTGGATTTTAATAAAGGTGATATAGGGTGCATTACGAGAGCAAGCTGTGCACCCATTATTTTTATGGTAGTATGGGCATGAGGACATCTTAATAATGGCAGCAGGGGTACACAGCAAGGTCAGGCTGTAAGCCTATTGCTTGCAAGGTGTCATAGATTGCAGTGCAATGGCAATAATGAGGTGAGAGTACACAACAAGGACAACATATATGTCCATGTCATGTATAGTACATGGATGCCAGGAAAAACATACAATAAATGTCAAGGGGCCCTCAGCAAAGGAAATTGTGTGCTGACATGCATAAAAGGGCATAAGGTGCCCAGGCAAAATATGTGGAGCCTATGATGCACAGCACATTTAGTGTATGGGCTGACTTCTACAGTAGGGCACTGACTGTTCAAGCAAGGGTTAGCAACAAGATACTGAGGACAGCATGGGTGTGTTTTGCGTCTATGGCAGGAATGAGAGCACAGGTGTCACGGTACAAACCTGTAGTGATTAAGGACATTCAGAATGTAATTAGTGTATAGACACTTTCACAAAAGTTCCATATTGTCAGAAAAGTGCAGAGAAGGTTAGTGAGGAGAACCTGTAGCTGCAAGGGTCAATACAGTCATCCACAGTCTCACAATATGAAGCTCATTATGCTTCACATAGTTACTGTATAGAGTTCATTATCATTCATAGTCTATGTCCTTAGGGTCATATGACATTCGGTGGCAGTGCAACCATGGCCTTCAGACACACATACATATGTGCATACACATGCTAGAATACATAACACACACACACCACTCAGTCACACACTCTCAGGTAGGTGTGTGTGTGTGTGTGTGTGTGTGTGTGTGTGTGTGTGTGTGTGTGTGTGTGTGTGTATCTACCTGTCTCTCTGTCTGCCACAGGTCAGACTGTTGTGATGCCCTGTGTAATATCTGGTGTGCACTGGTGAGGCAAACATTTATAAGAAGGAAGTGACCATATTAGATTGATTACCCATTCCCAATCAATGGGCAGCTTTTCCATCTAATTAAGTTTTTGTACTTTGTGAGTTATGATACAGTCCTGCAATGACACAAAGCCCAATTTTCTTGATCTGTTGGATGCGTAGGTCATACAAAGTATAATCTTCTTGTCTTAAAGCAGTTTAGCTGCTGTGTACAGTTCCACTTCTAGGATCTATGGCTATACTGTTACTTGACATTGTACTATCTATGGTTATTTATTGTTGCTCTGTTTTTGTATCAGTGATTACAGCATACATGTTTATGTCGGAATGCATAGGTTTAATCAATGCAACTTAGCTCTGAATGACCACAAATCGTGAAACTACTTTTTGTCTCATATATTACCAGTACTAATTTGTGACCATAGAACTTTGGAGATAGAATGTTTTTTCATTTATCTCCAAACATGACTGATTAGAGTTGACATTTGTGTTTATATTTTGGATGAAAGCCAACTTTTCCATTGCCATGTTTATATTTATAGTGCTTCCCAGTGTAATCATGTTACCTACTGTGAATATAAAATGCCTATGTCTGTGCTGTGCATCAGTTGCTTATCTGTGTATGTTGCATGTGCCATTGGGTTACATGTGTGTACATTGCTATTATATCCTAGTATCAGCATTGATGCATATACCGCTGATGATGGGGTAACAGTTTCTGTCCACTTAGTAGCTCTGTCTTTCTGTACTGCACTGCAGCCTCTTCTGATAACTCTGGTGCCTCCTATGTTTGCCACTTTATCATGGAGATACTATTATTGGTCCACCGTTACCCATTTGCATATGAGCTGCACAGCCTTAGTCCACCCAGTGCTCAGGGATGTACCTGTTCTGTAATCTTGTTATACTATTGTTTATGAATCTTATTTCATGTGTTACAAGATGTTTGTGTATTAGGCCTATTTTATTAACTGACATATTTATGAATTCTATTGTAGTGTACTGAGACTTTACCAAAGCATTTGATACTTTACTACACAAAAAGTTTATTGAACAAATTAGGCAATATTGAAGCTGACTCTAGGGTTGTGGCAGTGACAAAACTGTGGCTGTGTTGTAGATCGTACAGGCCAATAGTATGATGTCCAATAAGAAGAAAGGATAGTTACCAAGTTGTTCCACAGGGGTAATTTCTGAGTCTGGCTGTTTTCAGTGCATTTTTTAAACTGGCATTTCACAAGATTAGTGTGACTGCTTCAATGCATTTTGTGTGTCATTTCAGAAAATCTGTAAGAAAAAGTATGTTTTTTTTAATTTGTATGCATGTATTTATTTATTTTATATTATGTATTGATGGCACTGAATGTGTCTGCAGCATAGCTGATACACAAGCAAGATTTTGAAAGTGGATATAGTAAGATATGAAAGAGTTCAAAATAGTATCTTAAATTAATTGCAGAATCATGGATCTTGGAAAGAGGAACCCAAAATAAAGATTACACAGTTTTTGTGGGGAGGCAGTTTTGATGTAAGAAGAAGAGCAGAACTCGGAGAAGTCTTGTCACATGACCTAAAGTGGATCAAGCAATGGGAAAAAAAAAACAATGAAGGCTGGCGGCTTGTGGAAATGCTGGCTTGCAAAGGAAAAGTTATTATTTCTCTTTGTAAAACATCTGCTAAGCCCCCAAATTAAGTACTGCATGCATTTCTGGAACCGTCATCTTTGCAGGGAGTTAAAAGTAGAGGGAATTTGTAACGGGAAAAAATGGCATATGGTCTGCACCAGAATTCTATAGAAACTTGAAGTGTTTAGTTTGTATGGTATAGTCCTAAAGAAATTATGCAGAAGGGTTGCATGAGAAATTTTTAGATAATTTAAAGAAACCAGCATAGCAAACAGGGTACCATAATTCAAAAAGAGAAGTAATTAACAGGAGGATATTATCTGAAAATACAAGGTAGAAGGCTCAGGGGAGACGGAGGGAAATATTTTTTCATAAACCAATGTGATTGATTGGAGCTGTCTTACAGTGGAGTGAAAGGTCAGAAATAGGGAGGGTATTCAAGAATGCATGTGATAGTATAAGACAGTAGTTATGAGGAAGATTAAATTAGGATTGGTAGCTTTTTTTCAGTAAGTATAGAAAACAAGTGATTAGGTGGACCAAGCAGTCCTTAGGTTAAAATAGTACTTCTCTTGCTATATACTGAGTAAACAGGCTGCCCTTTCATTTATACAGATTATGTTTTCCAGTACTACTTTCTGACATTTTATGAGTCAGAGGCATTTGCCCATCCAGTTTTTAACCATTTGTTCACTGTAATTGAAATATGAAAGAAAACAGCAGTGCTGTTATAACAGACGGCACAGAGAAAAATGCATTTTTGGAAGAACAGTATCTGTAGTGTCATTACTGACAAGTATCCTCAAAGCCTACCACAACACTAACGCCACTAATGCTAAGAGGGAGACAATAATGCGGCAAAATCATATGCAAATAACCTTGGTTATCATTTTTGTCAGGTAAACATCAGCCCTTGCAAGGCTGGGAAAAAAAGAAAGAAAGTAAAAAGAAAAAAAAAACAGCAAATACCCAGTAAGATGTAAAGTTCTGTAAGAGAGGTATATGTAGTTATACAGTGCAGATCATGCCACTATTGAGAATACCATCCCTAGAACTTTGGCATAAGGAAACATATAGTGCAGTAAAAAGTACATACACTGTCAAACACTGAATTATGAAGCAAAACACTTTTATAAAATTCAAAAATGTCTCCGTACTTTGAGTTGTCATGGGAAACCACAGTAGAAGAAAACTTGTCAGCATACTGAAAATCAACACTCAGATTAAAGACTTTGATAGACAGTCAACCCCATATCAAATCTCTCTGGATGGGTATCGTAGTATTGTATGTGTCACCAAACAAGAGACTGTCTTCATTGCACAGGACTCGATGTTATTTTATACATCATTAGACTAAAACATCCCTTACTGCTTACTGACTCATTCATTATTAATTTTTAATAATGTTACTGCACTCAAAGCACATTACTTTCCTGTGTGAAACTCTTCGCAGTGCTGCCTATCACAAAACGGAAAGAACACAGTATGACACCTTGTGAACCATCAGTGTGCTCAGAAACATTTCCAGCACAGCAGTTGTAATATCTGCAAAGGCATAATGACCTATGTACACTAAATGTTATTGTTGGTTTACTTATCATTTACACTTCACTCATGATTCATATATGTCACTTAAGGCCTCAGGGATATGAGCTTACAAAGTGGCAGTTCTGAAACTAAGTGACTGAATGTCACTGTAACATTACAAAACAGATTGCTTGATGTTGCACTGTCATATGATCTCCTTGTACTCAGACTGTTCTAGGCAGCAGTTATCTCTTACGAGAACTGTATCTGACTACCAGTGTTTCTCAGTGGTCTTTAGCATGGTTAAGAACTGTAAGCCTCCAGTCTGAAGAATGCTTGCTTTGGTTTCTTGTACAGATGTTGTGATGCTGATAGTTTTCACTAACACCTGACTGCAAATAGACAGTGTTTCTGTACTATAATGGCACTTGTAGCTATGAATTATCTAGCAGAATAACAGTATTATGTCAGTGGAAAACAGAAGCCTACAGAGTATATAGCAGAAGGTAAAGCACATTCTAGATGTATTGCTTTCACATAAGAGAAACATAAATATTGCTGTTATCCACTGAGTCTCGCGTCAAGTTTAGTCTGCATGGATTCCCCAAAATAAGAATGAAGCTTAAGTCACTGAAAGTTGTAAAGATTAAAATCAACATCCTCAAAGCTTCAAAACATGATGAGAATACTTAAATAATTCAAATGTATGCATAAAAGTAAATGCAAAACATGATCCCATCAAATAAAAGGAAACAAATAAGGTATTTGCAATTGGGTAAGCACAATGCAGTCCTAGATGGGAGATGTGCCCCTTCCACACCAATTAAATATATATTCCAAATGCAAGACTGCATAACACTGGAGACAAGAAGAATTTATTTAAATGGGAACAAAGTGAATACAATTTTCACATTTAGTGTGTATGAAATATGTTTCAGTGACATGAAACTTTAGTGGACCAGCCAATTGCAGTAGTACAAGACAAGGCAGGGAGAAGACCTGTTTGATTATGAAAAGGTTGAGGAATGGTGGGTGGAGAGAAATGATCCTGAGTGAGAGGTTGCCTTTATGTGACTGATAGTGCTTTCAGATGAGCAAAGGTTTTGGGGGGGTATTTTCAGCCAAGAGTATCAGCAGCTTGACGTTGCTAATTTAATCTGTTCAGCTTTAAAGCCAGCTATCAAATTCAAGCTCTCCCAGGGAGGTGGTAAAGAGCTACATGTTTTTGTTTTACTGCATCCAGTGGGTGACAGTAACTAAAACAGTCAAACTAAATTAATGATGTTAGAAGATGCAGCTTAGTTTGATGCAAAAATATGTAACATTGTTTTATTTATTAATTCACTATAGGCAGGCTAGGGAGTAATTTAAATTAGTTTAATTTATTTTGGGAGAACTTGAATTTGATAACTGAGGTAAAAGCTAAACAGATTAAATTAGCAAGCACTTTCCAAACTGAAGTACATTACTGTTTGATGTATAAAGTCCTTTATCTAACTTTACCAACTCAGCTCTAACTGGAAACAGCAAAGGGTTCTGGATTAAATATGAAACATTTCACACTGAACTTTCAGTAAGTTAAGAATCTGATAAGCTCACTCACTACTCACTCTTTCATGTATTATCCAGTTACATTAGTAGTCTATTGAAACTGACATAGTTACTGGCCGATCAAAATTCACAATGCTCAGAACAGCTGGGCAAACTTTTGAGCTGAGCATTGGAAACTGAAAGATCATTTGTCTTTTCTACTCTTGTTCAAGTTTACTCAGTCAGTATCTTCTAGCGTTGATCCTTGAAGAGTCAGTCAGATGACTCACAACTCTCCTTGTGGGGTTGGTACAGCTCCAGTACTGACACATAACATCTGGAATTCCTGCAATAATCCTTTGGGGATAGCAATCAGTTCTAAGCTCTCAGAGCTTCCAGAAGAGCAGATAAAATTGTTGTAGCAAGCCAGGCAAAACTATAGCTTGATAAATTGCTGCTCTATGTGATACCCCTGCTGGCTGCCCCTGAACAAAAATTGTCTTCAGCCAAGACTGAGGACTAAAAAACAAAAGATCTTCTATTCATAGGTTCATACTAGGCTATCTGCTCTAGGACATTTATAAGCCTAGCCAGAGTGTGTTTGGCTTTTGCCACCCATTTTAAATTAATTTTGCTATGCCCTTTTTCGAGGTTAGTATACTGTGCCTCTGTCTAACAGTGACACAGAAGTGAAACCCGGGGTAAACCTACGCTCTCCCATCCACTCATCAAGATTCCTCTTGAAGAGAGTCAGTGAGGGACTCTGCCTAACCTGGACTGGGATTTTATTCCAGAGTAAAGGTTATGAATCTGTCCCTCCAGCATGTCCTATTTATTTCAGTGCTGAGGTTTAAGTCTCTCGAGCGCGTAGCTCGATGGGATTTGGATTTTCTGAGGTGCAGCATGTCCATTAATTCCTGGTTGGACATGGCTTTATACATCAGGCCTCTGAGCAGGCGGTATGCCACTGAGTAGAGCTGGAGTTTCTTTAACCGGGCAGCATATGGCATCTGTTTGAGCCCTTTGATCCTCTTGGTGAGGTACTTTTGGGGTCTTTCCAGTTGCTGCAGGTGTCTGGTAAGGTACATCCCAAAAGGGGCATTGTACTCAATTATGGGCCTGATGAGGGATGAGTAAAGAGGCACGATGACCCCCCCCTGATCTAGATGTGAATCCCTTCATGATTAGGTGGGCTATATAAAATGTTTTTCTAACCACTTTGGCCACGTGGTTGTCAAATGAGAGATTGCTATCAACTTGGGTCCCCAGGTCCATAATTACTTCTTCTGTACTTAATGGATTACCACCTATGTAGTAATTTGTGGGCACTTTGTTTTTGCCAAAGGGGATGACTATACACTTTTTGGCGTTTAGCTTGAAGCCATGGCTCTGGCACCAGTTGTCTGTTTCTATGAGGCCCTTTTGGAGGATGCTTGTGTCGGCTGGAGAGTCGATTATGGCGTCCAGTTTGCAGTCATCTGCGAACTTGGTCAGCCACAGTCCTTCCGTGTTGGCCTGTACCTCCGAGAAATATATACCGAACAAGAGAGGTCCCAGGACTGAGCCTTGTGGGACGCCACTTGTAACTGGTTTGGAGTCTGACATGGCTCCAGCAATTCTAACTATGTGGGTTCTGTCCTTGAGCCAGTTTGCAACCCATCTAGTGACATAGGGGTTTATATTTAATCTGGTGAGCTTATCTATAATGCCCAAGTGGGGTATTGTATCGAAGGCTTTTGTGAGGTCCAGGTAGGCTGTGTGGACCACCTTCCCCTCGTCAATGGCCTTGGTGACTGTTTCAAAGAAATTAACCAGGTTTAAGAGGCAGGATCTGCCCTTAACAAAGCCGAACTGGGTAGGATCCAGTGTCTGTAGGTCCCCAATATCTTTATTTATGAGGTCCATGATGATCCTTTCCATAGCTTTGCAGACCAAGCTAGTCAGGCTTATGGGGCGATAGTTTCCAGGATCTGTTGAGGCACCACCTATGTGGAGAGGGACCACTGTTGCTGTACGCCACTCATTGGGTACATATCCTGTAGTAAGGCTGAGATTGAACAGTAGTTTTATGTTTGGGCTTAGCTCTTCTTGGAGTTCATGTAGGACGCAGCCCGGGACACCGTCTGGTCCCATTGATGCTGTGTTTTTTGCTTTGGAGAGGGCAGCTCTTACCTGAGCATCTGAGATGTCAGGGGGGCAGCACTCTGCTGGGATAGATATTTATCCTTTTGGTGGGGAGGGGGGGGAGTTTGCGCTGAACCTGTCAGCTAGGATATTGGCAATGTCTGTGGGTTCCGTGTATTTTTTTGTTATTTTGGACTAATTCTGAGCATATCTGGGAATTCCCACCCAGGTTCCTAACATAACTAAAGAAAGCCTTGTGATTATCCTTAGTGTCCTGTGCAATTTTTCTCTTGAAGCTGGCCTTAGATGATTTTATGAGTGCCCGTAGTTTTTTGCTAATACTGATCAGAGATGCCTTCCATTTTTGGGATTTTGCTCTGTCATGTAGCAGCTTCCTCCTTCTATTGTATAGTTTGTTTATGGCTGGGGTCCACCAGATAGGACGTCTGCCTTTGGAGGATTGGGTCTTGGTTTTATTTGGGATTGCATGATCCATGCATTCCTGAAGGTGTTCATAGAATGCGTTTATAAAGGATTCTGTGGTCTGGGTCGTATTTTCCACAGGCCCGGGGGCTTTGAAGTATTCCACCTCGGTTTTGAGGAGTGTGAAATTTGCTTTAGAGAAGTTTATTAAAGTTGACAAAAAAGGACAAAAATGTCTCTGTATTTCTCCTGTTTGCTGTATACATAAACTGCAGTCAATTTCATACTTACAAATCCATACTATATAGCAAGCAGCTGTCTCTTTACTGCCTTAATGAATAAAAATTATTAAGCCCAGGGCAGCCATCTCCTTTGCTCTACCCTTGCTAAGTTTGAGATAACAGGGAGGTTGTTTTAAACAGATAGAGCCCTTGGAAAACATATTTTCAAGTTATAAGAAAGACTGGCAGTGGAATAAATAAGATAGCATTCTTCAAAGGTGATACACTGTCAGAAGGTGGAAGTAGTCTGAAGTGGCCAGTGACTGTTTCAAATGTTCAGATAGATAGGAAGAGTAACAGCTTGGTGTTTCAACCGCTTATGCCAATAAACCCAGAACATATTAAAAGAAATGGAGTGGCCGTGGTATTAGCAGAACAGAGACTTGGAATGTCAGACGTGTGCTTTAGAAGAGATAAGGAAAAGGGAATGTGATTTGAATTTTCTGTTTCGTTTAGGTGGAAAGCAGGAGCAGTTGAACTGAAAAGGAAGACCGAGTGGAGAAGAGGATGTGTTGGTATCTGGAAGGGTAATGGTTCATTATAGATTGCAGACCTTCTACATAGACAGTGTTTGGGACATTGCATGTAAAGCTTGGGACATTAGTGTAGTGAAAGTCGTTAGAGATCTTCAGAGTAAGAGTTGGGAATGGGCAGTTGTATTAGGTTGCCACCTGAGGAAGTCTATCAGAAGTTTTGAAGTATTTTGAGGTTTGACAAATTTTGAACCGTATTTTCTCATATTGCACATTGTTGCTAAACTGCACTTATTTTAATTTTGCAGTAAGTACAGTATTTTGAAAGGTCTGAATTGCCCAAACCTCATTTTTGTAATCTGTGATATATGTCTTCGATATGTACTTGGTGTCACCTCTAGTAAAACATGTACAGTGGATATAAAAAGTGTACACACCCCTGTTAAAATGCCAGGTTTTTGTGATATAAAAATGAGACCACAATAAATCATTTCAAAACTTTTCCCACCTTTAATGTGACTTATAACCTGTACAATTTAGTTGAAAAACAAACAAATCTCTTTGGGGAAAAATATAAAAAATAAAAAACGTACAATAAACTGGTTGCATATGTGTGCACACCCTTAAACTAATCCTTTGTTGAAGCACCTTTTGATTTAATTACAGCATTCAGTCTTCCTGGGTACACACCTGCCATCAATTAAAGAGACTCTGATTAACTCCAAATAAAGTTCACCTGTCCTAGTAGGATTTTCCTGACATTTACTCAGTTGCCTACTACAGCAAAAGCCATGGTTCGCAGAGAGCTTACAAACATCAATGGGATCTCAGTCAGGAGAAGGGTACAAAAAATTTCCACAGCACTGGATATACTATAGAACACAGTGAAGACAGTCATCAAAAAGTGGAGAAAATATGGGACAACAGTGACATTCCAAGGAACTGGACGTCCCTCCAAAATTGATGAAAACACAAGATGAAAACTGGTCAGGGAGGCTGCCAAGAGACGTACAGTAACACTTAAGGAGCTGCAGGAATTTCTGGCAAGTACTGGTTGTGTATTACATGTGACAACAATCTCCCATATTCTCCATATGTCTGGACTAGGGAGTAGGGTTACAAGACAGAAACCTTTTCTTACACAGAAAAACATCCATTCCCAGCTAAAATTAGCAAAACAATACATTGTCTCCCAAAAGCATGTGGGAAAATGTGTTATTGTCTGGTGAGACCAAGGTTGAAGTTTTTGGCCACAATTCCAACAGGTACGTTTGGTGCAAAAACAACACTTCGCATCACCAGAAGAACACCATCCCCACATTGAAGCATGGTGGTGACAGTATCATGCTTTGGGGTTGCTTTTTTTCAGCTGGAACTGGGGCTTTAGTCAATGTGGAGGGAATTATGAACAGTTTCAAATACCAGTCACTTTTGGCCCAAAACCTTCAGGTGTCTGCTAGAAAGCTGAAGATGAAGAGGAATTTCACCTTTCAACATGCCAATGACCCCAAGCATACATCTAAATCAACAAAAAAATGGCTTCTCCAAAAGAAAGTTAAAGTTTTGGAATAGCCCAGCCAGGGCCCAGACCTAAATCCAATAGAAAATCTGTGGGTGACCTAAAGAGGGCTGTGCACAAGATACCCTCGCAATCTGACAGATTTTGAGCACTTTTGCAAGGAAGAGTGGGCAAATATTGCCAAGTCAAGATAGGCTCCTACCCAAGAAGACTAAATGCTGTAATTAAATCAAAAGGTGCTTCAACAAAGTATTCGTTTAAGAGTGTGCATACTTACACAGCCAGCTTATTGTATGTTTTTTATTTTTTTATATATTTTCCCCTAACAGTTTTTTCAATTGAATTGTACAGGTTATAGGTCACATTAAAGGTGGGAAAGGTTTTGAAATGATTTATTGTGGTCTCATTTTTTTATATCACAAAAACCTGGCATTTTAACAGGGGTGTGTACACTTTTTATATCCACTGTATATGTACTGCACTGACCATAGCCTAATAACATGACTAGGAACAAGAACTGGGTTAAGAACAAAAAAAATAAACTAGATATTATAAGAAACAGCTGACCCATACTACCTTCTTTTTCCCCTCTTTTTATTACCTCGGTATGAGTTTGTTTTAATCTTGTACGTTTAGCTGGTACAAAAGCCTCAGCAAAAAGACTGATTATTTAAAGGAATGAAAATCCTAGGCTTAACATCCTTATGCCAGGATTTCAAATGTTACCTGAATATGAAAAAAAAAGAGTTAGAAGTCAAATTCTAATCCTGCATTCACCCCCCAGTTCAGATAGCTACCTTCTTTCTTGATATAATTGCCTTTGAGTTCACTGTGCCTTTGGAAAAGGTAACTTTCACCTGCAGTAATTCCATCAAAAAATAAAACATTTTCATATGCAGTGATGGTTGCAAAAGCATCATGTTGCTCAATGTATACTAACACAATCTTATAAAATAATATAAATATTATTAATATATAATACAAAATAGTAATATATCTAAATATAGACTTTCTCATCGTTTAGCTACTATATTAAGTACAGTATTTGCCATTTATTAAAAAAAATATCAGTGACACACCAGGTAACTCAATGCTAGAAGTCTAAACTTCAAAATGCACTCTCTCGAGGCACTCCTAAAAATGGAGAACATCGATATCTGTGCAGTAACTGAGACCTGGTTCAAGGCTCCACAGAGCACCCCTGCAATACCAGGCTACAACTCTTACCACACTTTTCAGCCACAAAACCAAGACCGAAACACTAAAGGTGGAGGAGTGTCCATATTCACCAAGGATATTCACACCTCCAGGCTAGTTGCCCAACACAATGCATCTGAAATTCTCCAGGTGCAACTAACACTAGGTAAGACTGCAATCCAAATTGTAGCTTGCTACAGATCCCCCACCATACCCCAAGATTCTCACTACACCTTTCTAAACATACTGGAAAATATTAAGATACAACCAAACACCCTAATACTGGGTGATTTCAACCACCCTGCCATTAACTGGGAAAACTACTCGGGTACCAACTCCTTTTCCCAACGGTTCTTGGAATTCATAAATTCCAACACCCTGGATCAACTAATCCATTGTCCCACCAGGGGCTCCAATATCCTAGACCTGTTCATTACCAACATGGGAGATAGATGCTCCACACCAGTGGTCACCCCCTCATTGGTCAGGTCTGACCATAAGCAAATCACCCTTGACATACACATCCCACCCCCACCCCCCAGTAAGGAAATCTCCTTAAAAAACTTCTCCAAAGCCAACTTCATGCTACTGAAGTCAGAAGTGACAAACTTCACGACACCCATGCAGACGGGTTCTGAAAGTTCGACTGCAGAATCCTACAATAAGGCACTGTACAAGCACATCCACTCGTGCATGAATCGTGCCATCCCAAATAGAACCAAGATGCTCTCCTCCAAAAAAAGGAAGCCAATCTGGTAGTCTCCTGCTATAAACAAACTATACAACAGAAGGAAGAAACTGTTGCAGAAAAGAGGAAAATCCCAGGATGCAAAAAACTTCCTCACCAGCCTCAGTAAGAAGCTGAGATCCCTCATAAAATCCTCAAAAGCTAGTTACAAAAATAAAATTGCCAAAGATTCCAAAGACAACCACAAGGCGTTCTATAGTTATGTCAAGAATCTAAATGGCAATGCTCAGATCTGCTCTGAGCTACAACAGAATGGCATTAAATATACTGATCCCAAGGATATTGCCAATATCCTGGCAGACTGATTTAGTGCCAACTTTACCCCCCTCTCACCCCCTAAAGGGCCCATCTCAATACCAAAAGATTGCCAAATTCCAGTAATCACGGCCACACAGGTAGAAACCGCACTCTCCAAAGTGAAGAATATAGCATCCATGGGACCAGATGACAACCCAGGCTGTGTACTACATGAACTACAAACTGAACTGGCACCTCACCTAAATGTCATGTTTAATCATAGCCTCACCTCAGGCTTCGTGTCCACTGAGAGTCGCACAGCTACAGTTATCCCACTCCACAAGGGGGAGATCCACTTTGGATCCCAGGAACTACCGTCCCATCAATCTGACAAGCCTGATCTGCAAGTGCATGGAACACATTATCATGGAACTTATAAAGAAAGACATTGGCAACCTTCAAACACTGGACCCCACCCAGTTTGGGTTTGTAAAGGGCTGATCTTGTCTCCTGAATCTGATTTACTTCTTCGCATCAGTCTCCAGAGCTGTGGACAAGGGTAAGGCAGTCCACACAGCCTATCCGGACCTCGCCAAGGCCTTTGGCACCATCCTCCACTCTGGAATCATAGATAAACTTACTAAGCTGGGCATAAATCCCTACATCACTCGATGGGTTGCCAACTGGATTACTGACAGAACCCAGACTGTAAACGTAGCCGACTCCAAATCCAGCTCCAGACAAGTGACAAGTAGAGTACCTCAGGGTTCAGTCCTGGGACCACTCTTGTTTGGCATCTACTTCTCTGATGTACAGGCCAACACTAAGGGACTCTGGCTAACAATGTTCGCAGATGACTGCCAACTGGGAGCCATTATTGAATCCCCAAATGATGTGGATATTCTACAAAAGGGCCTTACAGAAACCGATCCCTGGTGTCAGAGCCATGGGCTCAAGCTTAATGCCAAGAAATATATAGTTATCCCCTTTGGAAAAAAACATGTACCCATGAATTACCACATAGGTGGCAGGACACTAAACATCGAAAGTGTGATGAAAGACTTAGGGACACAGGTGGACAGTGGTCTCACTTTCGATAACCACATTGCCACAACAGTCAGGAAATCCTTCTATGTGGCACACCTCATCACTAAGGGCTTTTCATCCAGAAAAAAGGAGGTCATTGTTCCACTGTACTCATCCCTCATTTGACCCATTATAGAGTATAATGCCCCATTTGGTATGTACGTCACAAGACATCGGCAACAGCTGGAAAGGCCACAGAAATACCTCACTAAAAGAATAACAGGCCTAAAGCAGATGCCATATGCTGACCGTCTAAAAAAAACTCCAGCTATACACTGTGGCATATCGTCTACTCAGAGGCGATCTCTGTTTAACATACAAGGCCATGTCAATCCCTGAGCTGTTGGACATGCTCCACTTAAAGAAATCCCAATCCCTCAGAGTCACACGCTCCAGGGATTTAAACCTTGTCATCACAATGAACAAAACATACTGGAGGGATAGGTTCCTGACCCAGAGACTCCCCATACTCTGGAATAGACTGCCCATACATGTCAAGCAGAGTGTCTCATTGGCCCTCTTCAAAAGGAACCTTGATGATTGGATGGGAGATAGGAAATTCACCCTGGGGATCATGTCAGTCGCCCTGCTAGACAGGAGTCCAGACTATAGAATGCCTTGTGGTTGTCTTTGGAATCTTTGGCAATTTTATTTTCGTAACATGCTTTTGAGGATTTTATGAGGGATCTCAGCTTCTTACTGAGGCTGGTGAGGGAGTTTTTTGCATCCTGGGATTTTCCTCTTTTCTGCAACAGTTTCTTCCTTCTGTTGTATAGTTTGTTTATAGCAGGGGACCACCAGATTGGCTTCCTTTTTTTGGAGGAGAGCATTTTGGTTCTATTTGGGATGGTACAATTCATGCACGAGTGGATGTGCTGGTGTGGAGCATCTATCTCCCATGTTGGTAAAGACCAGGTCTAGGATATTGGAGCCCCTGGTAGGACAATGGATTAGTTGATCCAGGGCATTGGAATTTATGAATTCCAAGAACCATTGGGAAAAGGAGGTGGTACTCGAGTAGTTTTCCCAGTTAATGGCAGGGTAGTTGAAATCATCCAGTATTAGGGTGTTTGGTTGAATCTTAATATTTCCAGTATGTTTAGAAAGGTGTAGTGAGAATCTTGGGGCATGGTGTGGATCTGTAGCAAGCTACAATTTGGATTGCAGTCTTACCTAGTGTTAGTTGCACCTGGAGAATTTTAGATGCATTGTGTTGGGCAACCAGCCTGGAGATGTGAATATCTTTGATGAATATGGACACTCCTCCACCTTTAATGTTTCGGTTTTGGTTTTGTGGCCGAAAAGTGTGGTAAGAGTTGTAGCCTGGTATTGCAGGGGTGCTCTCTGGAGCCTTGAACCAAGTCTCAGTTACTGCACAGATATCGATGTTCTCCATTTTTAAGAGTGCCTTGAGAGAGTGCATTTTGAGGTTTAGACTTCTAGCATTGAGTAGCATTACCTTCAGATTTTGCTTTTGTCCTTTGAACCTTGCCTAAAAAAGGCACTATAGGGATGCAAGAGCTTTAGCCAGTAACCTGAATCCCAGGGTGACAGGTGCAGAAACCTCTCTGGTAAAGCATCGTGGTTTTTCGATCATGTCTTCCCAGGCAGACAGATACTGGATCCCCTTTGAATGACACCAGAAGCTTAGCCAATTGTTGAAGTCAATCATTTTGTCCTTATACTGTGGTATCATTCTGGGTGAAGGCAGGATGCTACTCTGGGCTAGGGTCATACCTCCCTGGGCCACATGATCCAACAGCTCTTCCATGTCTCTTTTCATGTAGTCCAGGGAGGTACATCTTTAGACATTATTTCTGAAATGAAATTACAATGTGCAGAAGTTATTAATATTAAAAGTGTTTAATGTCTATCTCTGTAGCAGAGAGGGATGTAGCCCTGTGACCCATTTGTCTTGAGTTTGAGTAGCAGCTTAAATACCAGAAAAAACTAGGAAGGGGAGGCTCATACTGAATGGCTCAAGCAGGCTCACCCATGGGAGGCTGTTCCCAGTTGGATGCATTGCTCCAGTCAACTAGGAAGGGGAGGCTCATACTGAATGGCTCAAGCAGGCTCACCCATGGGAGGCTGTTCCCAGTTGGCTGAATTGCTCCAGTGTAAGTGGAAGCTTGCACAACCCTGGCTGTGGATTAGGAGAATGCAGGCCTAGTGCTCCCAAACCAGTAGCAGTAGCCTTTGTCTGTATTTGTAGAGTGGGAACAGCCTCCCATGGGAGGCTGTTCCCAGTTGGCTGCATTGCTCCAGTGTAAGTGGAAGCTTGCACAACCCTGGCTGTGGATTAGGAGAATGCAGGCCTAGTGCTCCCAAACCAGTAACAGTAGCCTTTGTCTGTATTTGTAGAGTGGCATGCATGTGTGTAGAGTGGTGTAGGAGGTCTCTGTGGTGTTGCACATGCTCAAATCAGCCAACAGGGGGTGCAGGCAGGGCCTCTAGAAACAATGTAAATTGCCACGATGCCAACAAGGGCATAAGCATCCTCATGGCTGCCTCTTTGATAGACCCTCCAGGCAGCTGTCACCCCTGTACTGTAGTTCGTACACTCTAGTGTAGGGGAATAAATGAGAAGATTCTGATTGTCAGCAGGCACAGGAGCAAAAAGGAACAGAAAATAAATGCTTGATCCCATAGGTGTGTGGACTGTGTTCTACTCTCAGTGGTTTCAAGTTTACTGATGACCATATTATAAGTATCCTGACTATTGTTCATATAAATTCTTGTAGGGGTATCATTCATTACCTGGGGTAGCCAGGTATGGTATGTTTGTGGGGAATATGCGTACTTTTCTGCTACATGTTTAAAATATACATGTGATATCTATGCCAAGACAGGACATACAAAAACAAACTGCAGAATGAAACGTCAGAAATAAAGTTCTGATACACATTTCTGGTTTGAATGCTAAGGCTTACAAAACTGATGTAGAACATGTTAATGAAAGCGAAGATGATACTGACACTGATGGTAAGGAACAAACAAAGGGCTGGTAACAGGACCTTTGGAGCTAGAACAGATGTTGACTATGGGGAGAATTAAACTCAAAGCCAATTCACTAACTTTAAGGAGATTCTCAAAAAGCGATCTCCTTAGGAAGCACTTTTTTGTTTTAAACAAGGAAGAAAAATGTAATAGGGAAGATTCATTTGCAGGAGAAACTTCTACTGGGGAAATGGTAAGCAATGGATTACAAAGCAAAGCTGAAGAAGAGAAACAAAGGTAGTTCAGAGAAAAGGAATATCTTTTCATCAATGCAACTAAAATGCATTAAAAGCAAAGTCAGAGATTTTTTTAGTTTTCAGATGGGTGAAAAATTACAAAGTAGATTTGATTTGTCTACAACATGTGTGCTACATCGATAAATTAGAAAACCCTAAGATAGAATTGAGATGGGGGAGATAGTCTGGTCCTTAGGGCTACAGGAATGCTCAAGGGTCGCCTTTTGGACTAGAAGCAGGGACAATATCAGGATTATGGATATTTTGGCCACTGGATCCATGGTGCTGTTACATTCCTGAAAAAGAAGGGAGCTGTTCAACAACGTGAGTATGCATTTGCCAGTATCTCTCTCTCTCTCTCTCTCTCTCTCTCCCTCTCCTCCTGCCACTAAGTAGATCCATGGTGTGCAATCGCGATTTGGATTATCAGTCATTACTTCTTCCAGCCCACAGACCTACCCTGCTGGGAACCACCTGAATTACTACCTTCTCGACAGTTGCCTCTCACTTAAAACACAACTTAAAGTATGTCCCAAAATGTTTAGTAGCTTAGTATAGATTTAATATGTTTATTGCTCTCCCACAACCAGTTGCTTTTTGTACACCACCAGGTCACTCCCTATCTTCTACCCACCCTTCCTTTTGCTTTTCCACTCCCTGCATCTCTCTACCTGATACACGCTAAAGTTTCTCTCTCTGCTGTGCTTCTCCCTGCTTTTTCTCTTTGTTCTCCTATTCTGTTTTATCTCTACATCCTAAGCTGTATCTTACTGCCCCATTCTAGTTCTTTACTCTCCTCTACTGCTTCCTTCCCTGCTAATTACGCAGGAAATCTCCATAGCCTTACTCTATCTCCTCCTACCCCCTACCCCTCTTTTTATTATACTAACTGCTTCTCTGATTGTTTGTATTGCTGGCTCTGCAGTTTCTCTCTCCAGGTTATTGCTGACTCTGCAATTTCTTTCTCCTGGTGTCTGTATGATAGGGTTAGCTGTACTATCTGCAGTCACCCCGCTCACCTGCTCCTGTCATATCTCCCAGTATCTCTTTTAATGCTTGTTTCAGCTTCTGTCCAGTCCTATACTCCCCCTAGAGACTGCTGTTCAGTACTGTTGCAGAGGTAATTTTTGTATTTTATCCACTCTGCCCCCCACGTCCTTAATTTTACTGTCTTGGCCTAGCCATAACACCTTGCAGCATTTAAACCCTTTCCCACTGCCCCTCCATGCCATCTTTCTCTCTCTCCCCCTCGCCTCCTGCCACTAAGTAGACCCATGGTGTGTAATGGCGATTTGAGTAAGCATTATTCCTGTTTGTCTGTAGCATTTAATATTTGGCTACCTGTTGTTTTTGATGTTCTATTACAATGGGGCTTACTGTATCTAATGGATTGCAGAGCAGTTGTGTTTGTCACTAGACTATCTCTAGTGGATTGAGTGGATTGGCCATGCGTGCTTTCAACTACAAACACTATTCTCTGTTTGCACTACTGTTAGTTCATCCCCAGTCTTAGGTAGCTTTGTACTGACCCACTGCATGTTGTGGCACTGTTTCGGATTTTTAAAAGTGTTCCAGCTGGTTATAATTGACCTCCACCTATCTACAGAGCAAACTTGTTTTTTATTTGTTACCTTGCCACTGTATTTTCTTTAAATCATGCAGATGTAAGCCTAAACTGGGTCAGGTAGACACCATCTCCTAATACTATTTCTGTGCTGATCTACCTATGTGTAAGACTGCTTTTTGTTTGTTACATTTACTGTGTCATTTTGATGCTGAAACTATTGCCTTCACTGTATGACTTAGTTAAATACTGTTTACACTGAAACTGCTCATAGATGCTGCTCATCTTTATATTAATTGCCTATAGCCTGCTACAAGTGTTTTATAACTCCAGCTAAAACTGTTGCTTTCACTGTTCTACCTATGTGTAAGACTGCTTTTTGTTTCTTACATTTACTGTGTCGTTTCGATGCTGAAACTATTGCCTTCACTGTATGACTTAGTTAAATACTGTTTACACTGAAACTGCTCATAGATGCTGCTCATCTTTATATTAATTGCCTACAGCCTGCTACAAGTGTTTTATAACTCCAGCTAAAACTGTTGCTTTCACCGTTCTACCTATGTGTAGGACTGCTTTTGGTTTGTTACATTTACTGTGTCGTTTCGATGCTGAAACTATTGCCTTCACTGTATGACTTAGTTAAATACTGTTTACACTGAAACTGCTCATAGATGCTGCTCATCTTTATATTAATTGCCTACAGCCTGCTACAAGTGTTTTATAACTCCAGCTAAAACTGTTGCTTTCACTGTTCTACCTATGTGTAAGACTGCTTTTTGTTTGTTACATTTACTGTGTCGTTTCGATGCTGAAACTATTGCCTTCACTGTATGACTTAGTTAAATACTGTTTACACTGAAACTGCTCATAGATGCTGCTCATCTTTATATTAATTGCCTATAGCCTGCTACAAGTGTTTTATAACTCCAGCTAAAACTGTTGCTTTCACTGTTCTACCTATGTGTAAGACTGTTTTTTGTTACATTTACTGTGTCGCTTTGATGCTAAAACTATTGCCTTCACTGTATGACTTTGATAAATATTGTTCAAATTGAAACTGCTCATAGATGCTGCTCATCTTTATCTTAACTGCCTATACCCTGCTGCGTGTGTAAACTCTCATTTCTGTTCACTGTTATTTCTAATTGCATTTGTAAGCACTGCTGCAAAGACTCTCTGCACATTTCTCTCTCACTAACTTCCCCTACAAGGTAACCTACATCCATCCCCTACCCTAACTCTCAGAGGCCCCACCATACCCACTCATATCAGATGGCTGCAACTCCCTGTAGCTTGCACACTTCTTTCTTTCACTTACCTTCACTAACCCCCCACCATACACATAACCACTCATTCCAGCTTTTTCACTCATAATTATTATTCTTCACTTTATCCTTTTTCTCCTCTCTCTCTCTCTTTCTCTCTCTCTCTCCCTTGTAGTTTATCAGTCATTACTTCTTCCAATCCACAGACCTACCGTGCTAGGAACCACCTGAATTACAGCCCTCTCAACAGTTGCCTCTCACCTAAAACACAAATTAAAGTATGTCCTAACGTGTTCAGTAGCTCAGTATAGCTCAAATATGTTTATTGCTCTCCCACAACCAGTTGCTTTTTGTACACCACCAGGTCACTCCCTATCTTCTACCCACCTTTCCTTTTAACCTTACCACTCCCTGCATTACTCCACCTGATACACGCCAAAGGCTGTCTCTCTGCTGTGCTTCTCCCTGCTTTTTCTCTTTGTTCTCCTGTTCTGTTTTATCTCTACATCCTAAGCTGTATCTTACTGCCCCATTCTAGTTCTTTACTCTCCTCTACTGCTTCCTTCCCTGCTAATTACACAGGAAATCTCCATAGCCTTACTCTATCTCCTCCTACCCCCTACCCCTCTCTTTATTACACTACCTGCTTCTCTGATTGTTTGTATTGCTGACTCTGCAGTTTCTCTCTCCAGGTTATTGCTGACTCTGCAGTTTCTCTCTCAGGGTGTAGCCCACTGCGCTCGGGCTCACTTTGCTCCCCTTCTCTACACCTATTCCCACTCACCCCATTACTATTTCCTTTATACCATTCACTCCCTCCCTTTCCTGTCTCAATCATACATTCACACTCAACTTCCTCCCAGTACCCAGTCCCTCCCTAACATTACCTTACTTACCTTACATCACTTCCTACCATAAATTTCTACACTCACTCCACAATTGTCCTTCATGCATTCTAATTATACATCTTCTCTTCACCACTACACCTCTCCCACTTCTTTCTGCTCTAACCTCTTATCACACCTACCTTACCCACCCACAAACTTATTCCCCTACCGCCGTTATCAATGACACTCTTCCAACAACGTCCTCCTTCACAATCTCTCTTCAACTTATCAACTACCTGTCTTCATAAACTAACCATACTTCAGAAGCACCCACCTACCTATAAATCCAAACAAAAACTCCACAAATATCTATTACTTATTACTCCACTCACACTGGTCACTAATACCTTACTCCAGTCTGGTGGCATCTGCCACAACCCAGGCCCCCACTACTCTCCCCACAGCCAGATACCCCTCAAGCTCCTCTCCACCTCCCCATTTTCTGACACCTCTCACAAACCCCATCCTCATATTCCAAACACCTCCTCATTCAAACACCTAACTATATGCTCACTAAATATTCAAAGCCTAACCAGTAAAATCACTGAGCTGCACTCCTGAATAGCCCAAACCACCCCTCATATCCTTTCCTTATCAGAAACTTGGCTCAAGCCACACATCACTAACAGTGAAATATTCCCACCCATCTATAATATCTACCTCTCTGACAGATTGCCAAAAAAGGGGGAAGCATAGCCATCCTTTACTCTAAAAACCTAAATCTCTCACCTATTGTCATCCCTATTCCTGACTTCCACCCTGCCAAACTTGTCATCCTAAATTGCCACCTAAATCCTCACAAGAAATTAGCCATCACTTCCATGTATATTCCCCCCTGGGAACAATTTACCCATCCTAGAAAATATCCTATCCTGGTTTTCCCAGAACATACCTTATGAACTCCTCATCCTTGGAGATGTCAATATAGACTGGGTCCAAACTCACAACTGACTCTCCACAACTCAGTGTCAGCCTACAAGGTTTCCATCAGCTGAAAACATCCCCCACCTGCCTCCATAGAAACTCATCATCCAGCTCCACCATTGATTGGATTCTAACTCCCCCACCACTACCACAGCCCCACTACCCTACCAGACCCCCTAAGCGATCATTTCTACACGTCTGTCCCATGACAAACCCCCCAACCACCCAAATCCCACCTTTACAAAGACTATCGTAAACTCTCGAACTTTAATATCCCCCTATTCGACTCCATATTATCTAGTTTTGACCTGTCCATCCTTAAGCAAATCCCTCTCAATGACACAGTCAATAAGTTCAATACCATCTCCATAAATACCCTTAACTCCCTTGCTCCCTCCAGGAAAATTAGACTAAAATCAAATTATACTTCCTGGCTTTCTAAGGACACTAGGTGTCCTATGCAAAAAAGAGACAATACTTGGAAAGCCTGGGGTAAAACTAAGGAACTTCCCCTACTACAAAATTACAGAGCATTACAGAACCTTGTTGAGAAACAAGTTAATAAAGACAAAAAGCCCTACTATGGCTCTGCACAACTCAACAGCAAATCCAACCCTCATACGATTTGGTCTACTCTTAACAAAATTCTCTCTCCAGGCTGTCCTGCCAACCCCTCCCCTTATCCTAATAAATCTCCTCAGGAAACTGCAAACCTCCTAAATAAACACTTTATTGAAACAATCCAAAAACTTACATTATCCAGTTATAACACAACTTCCTCTACCCCTCCCAACCCACTAACCAATAACCTTTTCTCCTTCCATCCTGTTCCCACTTCCTACATTAAATCTCTTCTTCTGAGACTTAAACCTTACTTTCCCTCGACTGATAATCTACCTCCTACCTTCCTCAAACTTGCTGCTGAATCTATAGCCTATCCCATATCTATTCTTATCAACAGATCAATTACTGAAGCTACTATCCCTCTCCCATGGAAATCTTTCTTCACTATCCCCCTGTATAAAGGAGGTAACTCAACTGACCCATCTAACTACCGACCCATTGCCATCCTATCCCCCCTCTCTAAGATACTCAAAAAATACATTCACTCACAGCTTCTCAACTATCTCCTCCAGCATAACCTTCTCACTTTCACTCAGCACAGTTTCTGACCTAATCACAGTACAACTACTGGCCTACTATCCTTCACCCATACTATTGCTGAGGCCTGAGACAACAGTCTATTCATATCCTGCGTCTTCCTTGACCTTTCAAAAGCCTTTGACACAGTCTGTTACCCCATACTGCTATCAAAACTTGCTAACCTCAACCTGTCAGCTACCTTTCTTACCTGGTTCTCCAGCTACCTCTCCAGTAGGCAGCAATCTGTCAGATGGCTCCCGTCTTACTCTCCCTTCATACCAGTTCCTGGCAGAGTACCACAAGGATCCATCCTGGGTCCCCTGCTATTCAACATATTCACTAACAAACTTCATACATCTAGCAAACAATCCTCCCTCATCCAATACGCAGATGACTCAGCTCTCATCTCCATCTCCAGCAATATCTCTGAACTCCACACCCTAACCCAACACACCTTTCTGTCCACCAAAAAATGGTTGTCTGACAATCTACTCATCCTCAACACCAAAAAGACCAAACTCTTACTCTTCTCCCTCGTTCGCTTTCTCACCATAAATCCACCTTTACCATTACATCCTCCAACAATACAATCATTAATCTTGAAATCCACACAAAGATCTTAGGTGTCATCATTGATGATGAATTCAAATTCAACCTGCACATACTACAGTGCATAAAAAGAACACATCAGAAACTAGGTTTGCTATACCGCAACAAAATGTTTTTGACTTCTACTGCTAGACTCTCTCTAGCACAGGCACTGTTCCACCCCTCCCTCACTTATGCTGCCCCTGTTTTAACGAACATTCAGGCCACAACCTTGAACAAACTTCAACAAATGTACCATAAAATAGCTAAGTTTATTACAAACTCTCCATGCAACTCACACCACTGCCTGGCACTAAACTCTCTCCAATGGCTTCAACTCCCCCAACAACTCTTTCTAAAACAATTTCTAATGTTACACTCTATTCTGTACAAACCGTCCTCTTGCCCAGCTCTCTCATCCATAGTCTGCACCTATACCCCACCTCAGACCCTCCCCACCTCTAACCAGCAACTTCTCAATATCTACCAACCAAAGAAAAATGTAGGCAAACTTCTATATAAATGCTCTGTAGCCCAAGCTTGGAACAAACTGCCCTTACACATATGTTCCATCACCCACCCAGCACACTTTAAAAAAGAACTCAAACTTCATCTACTCAGTACCAAAACCTGCCCCTGTCATGACCCAACTTAATCCCACCCTACCTTTGTATATGTATCTATCATAATCTGCCTTCTGTTCATCGTCACCCTCAAGGGGTCTACTTGCTATGCAAAATCAACAATACTGAAAGAATTAAAAATTTACATAAATCTAAATTTATCTTGTAAATAATCCTATTGTGTATATTACCATGTGCATGCTTTTTACTTTGTTTATCTTAGACGTGTTGTATTGTCAAATTTCTATAATCTTTGTTTGTGCAATTTTTTATTTTTCATTTTTTTATATTTTTTTACATGCTTTAAATTGTCTGTAACTGCTCCACTGAAAATGGGCCACAAGCCCAGTTGGACCAATCCGGTTAACAACTGTCAATAAATAAATAAAATAATAAATAAATAATCAGTAAATGATCCAATGTGCTGGGTGTCTGGTTTTAACACTCGAGTACAAGCATTAGGAAGACAGAACTTACAGATATCCGAAACTTAAGAGACATATAGACTCTGGTTGGGCAGCAGAAGGTACCTTTGGAGACACTTCTACAAGAGAAGCTCCATTATGACAAAAATTGACTAGGAATTTGCAATTGTTTATCATTATATGGTACAGACATTGAATTATACCATATCTGAAGAGATTAAATATCAATAATGAGTTGTTTAACTTGTCAGATACTAAATAGACTCTGCAGTTATGATTGAAGGACTACTTGGACACAATAGCTTTTTATACATTTGGTCCCAGTGGCGAGAGGCATTGAAAGACAAGTTCATCTTGACTATAGGGTTCAAAGGAAATTGTATCAAAAGACAGTTGGAAGATAGTGCAGGTACACTCTAGGGCACCTTTATGCAGCACTGGAAGACAATCCTGCCTTAGTTTGTTTTCATGAACATAAGTAAATTCAAAACAGGAATTTGCCAAAGTTAAAGAAGTGGCCAGTGAATCTAAGGTTTGCTAGCAAAGGGAGGAGATGTTGAATTTGATAACTGAGAAAGGAGTAGAGGTTTTCACTTATGAAGGGATTATGAATATAGTGCAATACTATATAACTGAGTTGTATGGTGGTAAAGTAGCTTTAGCTGACTGGGCTTGGAAGCTGAAATGTTTGGGTATAGATGAGAATGCTATCCTAACATTACGCATGTTATGAGAATGTTAGGACATGTCAAATCAGACATGGTCTATTTCATTTCTTGTATTATTTTGAAATAATGCAACTTGAATTTTTAATTTCTGTGTTCAATGAATGCTATTTGGAGGACGCTAGTTCTACATATTTTCTGAGATAAAATGTGAAATGTATTCATAAAAGAGTGAAAAATTTTTTTTGGGGTAATTGAATGTGAAAAAGTGTGTGTGTGTGTGTGTGGGGGGGGGTGGCAAGCTACTTGCATCATCAAGGACATCCACTGTACCTTCCCCTTTACAAGTGCATACTCATGTACACTCGTTAAGGAAGGCTACAATGAAACAGTGACTAGAGAGTTTAGAGTTCACCTTTCTAGGTTCTCTTTGCAACACAATCACTTCTCCAATGTTGTGTAGAAGTTTGTGTTTCTGCTCTGCCCATCTCCCCATCCCAGATGGGTACACCCATCCAATGCTGCCACTACCATTAAGTGCTCAAGCTACTAATCAAACTCCGGTCATCAGAGTCATATTCAGGACTTTATCTTTCTATGTCACCAGTGCTCAAAAGGGCTTTTAGTGCAACTGAGTGAGCCTAAGATTCAGGGTAAAGTCATAGGGCAGGATATAATTAAGCAGTTAGCTTTGTTGAAAGAACGTACATATATTATTAGATGAGGATCAGCAACAAAACCAATCAGGTGAGATATCTCTGTGGTCTTTAACAATGTTCCCCTTCATTCTCTTAACGACATCTTATGGGGAAATTAATTGAGTTGATGATTTCTTGTATTCCTATGAGACATCTCTTCTGATGCTTGGGCCAGGCCAAATGTTAATGTAGTCTTAGGACAGAAAAATCACAAAGAACGAGGTACAAAGTCATCCACTTAACCCAGTTCCCTTTGACCTTTTGATGAATGCATTCATAAGGGATATGGCTACTGGAGCTGAAACAATTGCTTGATCTTTGAGAAGTATTAAGATTTTTACTGCACTCAGGTATGCAGGTGATTTAATCTTATTTAGGGAGCATGCCATTTTAGCTGATATTATATATATTGTAGATAGTTATTTGGAGAAGTTAAGTCTCTCTTTAAATATAGATAATATGTAGCCATTTTGAGTATAGGACAAAATGGAGGCATTTGATTTGAGAATATGAAAATAAAGACTTTTAAGGGATAACATTTTGAGAAGCGAGTGATGGTCTTGGAGAGAAGGTGACATCTGTTGTACAACTTAAAATCAATGGCAAGCTCATGGCAGGCATTCAAAATGTCTATCAAATTGAAAATCCTTTCAATAAAGAGTATCCTACGGGGAGAGATTAGCTACTTAACAGTTGGAATCAGAAATAAAAGGCATATTTTGAAGCAGTTTAGGGTCACCATGTTAAAGTCATTTAAAGAGGGATATTATGGAAGTCTGAAAAGACAAAGGAGGCATTAATAAGATGAACTTACTTGTCATCCTTACAAATGTTTGAAATGATGTAGTTAGAGCTAGAAAAATGACTGTATAACGGGGTAGTTGTTGAGCTTTGGTTATGCAGCTTATATTATGAATTAGAACAAGGGAAAAGAAAAACTGCAAAAGAACAGAAATAATTTCCTTATTATAGCAGGAAGGTGTAGTGCTGGTGGATAGTATTGGGAGCAGATTTGAAGGAGAGGAAAAATGGTATGGTGAAAGAAATATATTATAAATCTCAAGGGTGGGAATCATTGCCTGAAGACCACTGAGTATTATCTTACAGACAGTGAAGCTGAATGGGTCTAATTGGGTAGTGTGTACATAGGCTGTGTCATGAGAATGTGCCCGTGGAAGCATAGCTGAAACATAAAGAAACAAGGAAAAGGCAGTGCATGTTTCCTGGCTCTGAAGGAGGAAAGGCTTTATATCCTATTTTCTTGATTACTGGAGGATGACATGTTTTTGGCTGTTTCTGTCTTCCAAACATAGTCAAGAGAATTTGGAAACTGTGACCACAGTGAATATTAAGTATGGATTTTATCCCTGCAACTACAGCAAAACAGCAAGACTTTTGGACAAAATAGTTGTCAAAAATACACAATCCATTCGGAATGGGTAGTGTGAAAACATCTGAAATTGCAAAGTATGGGATAGTAAAAAATCTGTAGTAAAGTCATTGCACTTTGACTTCTGACACATTTTAGAGGAAGAATTGTTTTAATTTATTCATTCTAATTTACTTATATTATTGTGATGACAGTACAGATAGGATGCTCTATCATTTATGGGCCCCTGGATTCATGAACATAGTGTACAGTTGCATACATGCACTCTGCACACTATGTTTGATGCACTGCCTGTCAGTACCATGATTCACAGACATGGATGACACCAGTGGCATGCTGCATAAAAGGAATGTCTTTTGTATGAATGGCATGAACAGATGTGCTTATTACATATTAATGTAATATATGCTCTGATGCTAATGAAATTCCCAGTCACTGTGCTGCATTGAAATTGAACACAGCAAAGCAGAGAAAAGCTATTTAGTAAGGTATGGTTTGTCCGCCTTACTAAATTGCTGTTCCCTGCTGTGTTGTGCTTCACTTTTATGTCTAGATGTGATTAATAAAGATCTGTTATTTATTAGGTATGACTAGGGCCATTACTTTATTATGGCAAGAAGGAAGGAGATCTGGTGTTGTCAGAGTTTTCATTGGCAGGAGCATAGCAATATCATTGTATGGAGTGAGTAAACGTGATTGTAGTAGCAGGGTGGTCTGTTTTTTTTTTGTTTTTTTTTTTTTACCATTCTAAGGATTTTTTTTAATTCTTTGCTGATGTGATGCTTAGCTCCGGTAGAATAAAACATAATCAGAGAAGGAAGATCATTGTGGTCACAAGCAATATACTTGCTGCAGGTACACAGTTCATTTCCCCTAAGTTACCTCCTTGAGACTAGTCCTAATACAGTTGGTATAGTATTTGTGAATCATGTACTGTTCTGGGGGCAGTTATTTGCATGTGTACTTGATGCAAGGAGTCCTATGGCTACACAATAGGATAAAATTGTGTTCAGGATCTTGCCTCACTGTGTACCAGTTTCCATGAAACACATAAGGTTTTGCTCTATTATTCTACAGCATACCAACCTTATTCCATAGCACATAATGTTTATGAATAGTGCCCTCTATTTTTGTACATATCTCATTTGTGTCTATATTAGTTCATCGAAAAATGGATTTGTATATGTAAAAAGCTGGGTGGGTTTGATCTGGTGCGGTGTGTGTTCCGGAGTGCTACAGGGCGAATGGTTCCAAATCCTGGGAAAAATTCCGAGCTTTGCTGTAATGAATTTTGCAGTTTAGCCTTCTTTGAATACGTATTTGATGAATACGTATTTTGATGAATTAATATAGACCAGCTCATTTTCCTTTTGTAACCACTCTTTTAATTTGTTATTGTAGAAGAATGTACTTTTGTGTGTTGGGAGGTGTTTTGTTTTCCTTTGGCACGCAGCAGAAATGTTATCTTTTTTTTTCCAGTTTAAAACAGATGTGATCACTGAAAAAGACGTAGAAGAGGAATTGTTGAAAGCAAGAAGTAAGAAACTTACAGACATGAGACAACTGGACAGTTTAGGGATTTGGACTGAGGGGTAAGAAAACTTTGTAGACCTGAAAGTGAAAAAGAACAAAGGATAAATTTCAAATATGCTACATCTGAAGCAATACAAATGTAGTTCATAGGTTCATAGGTATTTACTAGGCTAATGACCACAAGGGCTTTTTAAGCCTAGCCATGCATCCCAAATCTCTGACTAGTTCTGACACCCTTGATAAGTGTAAGCATGGGCCTGGGAAATGGACCATTTACAGGTTACCTGTCTGCATTAGAGACATAGGTGCCAAACCAGGGATGAATTTCTGGTTTCCTAGCCAGTTGTCCAAGTTACACTTGAACTGGGTTAGGGAAGAGCTCTGATTCACATGGATGGGGATCCTGTTCCATAGACAGGGTAGTCTCTGGGATACCTACCTATCTCCAGCAGGTCCTATTTATATCAAAGGCAAGGTTTAAGTCTTTAGAACAGGTAATTCTGGTACTGTTTGTTTTGTGGATATGTAGGAGGTCCATCAGAATGGGGTCTGACAATGCCCTGTATGCCAGGCATAGATCTCCCTTCAGAAGCCTGTAGGAGACAGAATACAGGGATAGGGCCTTGAGGCAGTCAGCATAAGACATATTACTTACACTCTGTATTCTTTTAGTGAGGAACCTCTGTGGAGGTTCCAGTTGTTGGATATGCCTGGTTAGGTCCATACCAAAGGGGGCATTGTACTCAATGATAGGTCTGATTAATGCCAAATACAGTGGAACAATGACTTCCTTGGACTTGGATGCCATACCTTTGTTTATAAGTTGCACAACATTGAATGATTTCCTGACCACTGTAGACACGTGATGATCAAAGGCTAGATTACTATCTATGTGTGTCCCTAGGTCCCTGACTACTGGGTCAACTCTAAGGGGTGTGTTGTCAATATGATAGTTACCAGGGATGGATGACTTCCCAAAGGATACTATTATGCATTTCTTGACATTTAGTTTTAGTCCATGTCTCTAACACCAGTTGTTTGTCTGTGTCAGCCCCTCCAGGAGAACATTTGTGTCAGTATGAGATTCAATGACCGCTCCTAATTTGCAATAATCTGCAAATGTAGTCAGCCAGAGACCACTGACATTGACCTTGACTTCTGAGAAGTAAATGCCAAAAAGGAGCAGTCCAAGGATTAATCCCTGAGAGACCCCACTTGTGACTGGCCTCTTTGTAGAGGTGGACTCCCCAATTCTAACTTCCTGGGTCCTGTCTGTGAGCCAGTTGGCTATCTGTTGGGTGACATATGGTTTGTACCTAACCTCTTGAGTTTGTCAACAATGCCCAAGGCTTGGCTAGGTCAAGGTAGTCATGTGAGGTATTCCTCAAGTATTCTGCTGAGGGAAACAAATTTGTTATATTTTGAGGGAAGAGGGAATCTGGTAGCAACTTCTGTTAAAAATGCTGTGAAATTTGTGGAGAAAGAGGCACAGTAAATAATTGTATAAAATGGGTCTATGTTCAGCTATTGAAAAAAAAATATCCTTGAATGGCTAATTATCGTACTTAAAAATTTGAAAATACATTCATCGAATGGCCATAGTTGGCCAATATTGTGAACACAATCAACCAATGTGGGGTGCACATCCCCCATAACTATATATACCAACTCCAAGATTGCACTACAGTGGGGAATAGGGCAAATTTAGAAGGTTTCTTTCACTTGCATCATGATACTTCCTGGTTGTCGGCCAATTATGGCCATTTGATAAATTTATTTTCGAAGTAAGACATCTTTGGTAATGTAATGTTTAGATGTTTTATGTATGCAATTAGCCATCCGGGGATATTTTTTTTCCATAGCCAAACACAGACCTGCATAAAACTGTACATTCATGGAGCCGGGGGGCATTACAGATCTGATTTGTGTATAGAAGAAGCACAATGAGGACACAAGAAAAGAGGAGTGGAAATGATTCAGGCAGAAACAAGAGAAATGGAATAGGATAGGATGTTTATGAAACTTAAAACCATAGTGATTAAAGTAAGGGAAAATAAAGGAAAAGGTGAGATATCAAATGTATTATTAGATTTTAGTGTAAAATAAAGAATAAACAGGAAATGAAAAAATCTGCTGAACTGAGATGAGTGCAGTAGGGAAAGGGTTTATAAAATGGAAGAGAAAGGTGCAATATGAAAAGAAATTGGGAAATATGACAAAAGGGTGTCAGTTTGTTGTCACTGAATGTGAACATTATCAAAAGTGAGTTGAGGTGGAAAATGAGATAATTTGTTTAAAACATACACAATTTCTACATTAGAAAGAAAGTGGATTTTTTGAGTTAGATGAGGATGCATAGTATGGAAAATGGGTTTGGAAGAATGTAGAGGGGTAGAAGTTTTACTAATAGAGCTAAATAAATCTTTACTGTAATTATTATTATTATTCATGGAGAATAATGGTAATGGACTTTTGGAAAGAATGTCGACATAAGGGTTGTTGTAATGTAGGATGCATTACAGGAGAACAACATGAGTTATCTGAGATTCAGTACATTGGCTCAAACCTTTTGAACATTTTATATTAAAAAGGCAAAACAAACAAACACAAATAGTGCTTTTGCAGTGTGTAGGCCTTCCTGTACCACCTACACCCACCAGCTATGCACACTCCAAGATCTCACGGCAAGGGAAAGGTCAAATTTGCTCGCCCCACAATCAGCTACCAATCTCAACCAAACCATCTTCAGCAACATTTACTAGCAGTGAAAGTGAAAACTACAATCCCTCCTTTCTCATTTACTTACATTGTTGTCCAACAGTGAAATGCTCCATTAGTGTACTTTTTTGATGAAACATATATTGATAAAACTTACTCTGACAAAATGCGGGACTCATTTTAGAGAAGATTTATGGTAGGAAAGAACAAGGGTCATGGGGAAATAGGGTTAAATTACATGGATAAAAAGTGAAAGAATTTGAAAATGAAACAATTACATAAGAGGAAGAGATGACTTTGAGGCAAATAAAATAAGATGGTGCTCTGGAGATGTACTAAAAGAACTTCTTTTTTATTTCCAATCATGCTACTTCCTGTGCAGCAAGTAAAGACTTTTCTGCATGTTATGTGTAAGCAGAGCTGGATTATGGTAAAATGGAGTCCTAGGCAGGGGGATGCATCATCTCCCCCACCAGACATTCCAGTGTCTCATTACATGGTCGTCTCTCCTCAGTTTCCAAAAACATTTTTCAAACCTGCCAGTGCACATATTATTTTCTTATTTCATTTTTTCAACGATTACAGATATTTAATTTAATTTAAAGCTTTTATTTCAAATTTTATAGCACAAACACTGATAGCCATTGCTAAAAAAAGTCTCACATTGAAAACAAACTTAGCAGGAGCAACAATAAACTTATTTACCTTTTATACTCACTTTTGTTAAAAATACACTGAAATTCACATTTATTGAAAATGGCCACTGGCGGATTAAGTGTACCTTGGGCCCCAGGCTATTTTCAAGCCATTGGCTCCCTGCACACACTTTTAGGCCTATTCATAAATGCATGTGTCCTTTGATTCACCTTCCTGATTGTATTAAATTATATTCCTTGTTTAATACAGCTACATTTGTTAGAGTGTTTTTGGAGTTTTAAACATCTTTTTCTGTACGCAGTGAAACAAAATATATGAACCAATAATGCCAAGACTACCCATTTCACAACATTTCAACCATAAAAGACAACTCATACTGCTGTCATTATAATCCACCAATATCAGTCAATATGCACAATTTCTGCAGAAGTGAAACTCATCTGAATAATTCCACATTAAAGAGAGATATTACTAATGCAGAGATTACTGCTGGCAAACAACTTTGCATTTTAGTACTTCCTTTATGTATGCAGTGCCTGTTGCTCTTGAAGAATACATTGTCTACATTACATTAAAAATGGTGCACTGGTGATATTGCCATAACATTTCCTGAACTAGATCAACTGCCTTAAGGAATGGCTGGAAACAATGACAACAGGTTCATAGTTACTAGCCATGCAGTCCTGGAGACCCGTAAGGAGCCCTGCCCAAATTCCCAATTGCTCCAGTCCACTGACTGGTTAAGTGACTTGCTCAAGAACATAGCATAAGTATGAGGCAGAATCAGAGATGTTCTGCAAAACTATAGACAGATAAGAGGAGATGACTCTAAATCACGTAAAAAGTTAAGAGAGCAACAGATTTTACACCAGCATTTTGCTATTTATTCTTTGTTAACCTGGTTAGTCCCACTAGACTAGTGGTGTTTTTCAGGATAGACCCAAGGTGGTATTTATTCTGCTAGGGGAACTTTGACTAGGGCATCAGGGAACTTGCTGTACTCTTTCTTACAGGTGCCATGGGATCTTTAACATTCACCTGAGACATACCTCTCAGCTGACTGATTTTCGGGGACACCTGTGATTTTGACTGAAATTTCATCTCTGTCCTTCGTAATCACTCCTAAATCTGTTGTTTTTGTGGAGAAAACATGGAAAAACTACACTTAATAAATAACATAATTAGAGTTATAGATGTCTTTTACTTCAGGAAATGCATATTAATTCACATTCACTTCTGCCAATGTTTCAAGTTAATATAGTAATACTTTAAAAGTGCCCTTGTTGGACTGAGAGCTATGACCTAAGCAGCAACCAGCTCAAGCAGATGGGACCTTGGTTTACCATCTCATCTCAAGGACAACATACCTTATGCTGCACTGCACTATCAACAGTCAGTCTACCTGGTGCTGAAATAGAACCCACAGCCTGTTGCAACAAAGGTGGGTGCACTACTTGTTATACCACTGGCACTGACTATGAACTACAAAACGTTATGTCTGACATTGGCAGACTGCAGTCCTCAGCTACTAAAAATAAATAACTAAAATAAATAAATACTGGAAGCCTGTCAGTTGCTGTGGAGGATTAAGGCTGTTGCCTCCCAATAGCTAAGGTTCAGGGTTTGCCTTTGAACAAAGTCACTTAACTAGACTGTGCTTCTAAATGGGACATTTTATTTATACACACACACACACACACACACACACACACGCACACATGCGCACACACACACACATACACACCTTATCTGGTCAGAGTAAAATCCACTGAGAAGAGCTTCTTGTGATCGCTGCTTCAGGAAAACAATTCTCCTGCATGCACTGATGTCCCATAGGTGTACTGCCTCAGAAAACAAAAAACAAAGCTCAAATCTCCCATGTGGCTCTGAAGTCCTGTACCTACAAACCTGGTCTGTGAATTGCTGCTGCTGCAGGAAAAACAAAACTAAAATCTTTCATGTGGCTTGTGCTGATGATGTCCCATATGTATTGTTGAGGTCTGTGGGGCGTATGTGCTGACACTGCACTTTCTGAGATGCAGTCTTTAACTGGGACTGTTTTTTTTATTAATTGCTAATGCTATTTTTTTTTTAAGTGTTAATGCTGATATTTTCTGGGAGACAGAATTCAGCCAGGATGGAGTTTTCTTTTATTTTTTTAATGCCAGGCCAAGGCCCCAAGCCAGCATCAAAGTCAAAGTCAAAGAAAAATTTATTGTCATTCAGAACTACACAGCAGTGTAGCTGAATGAAATTACAATGCTTCATTCTCAATGCAGAAAACAGTTGCACATATAGATAGAGAAAAAAACATAAAATATCACAGTAGAAATTTAATAAGCAGCAATTTGTAAGTAAAGTAGGACAGCAGTGACCCACACCCATCCCAGAACAGGAGACAAGGAAGACAAGGAACAATATGAAGGTAATATTATCAAAGTAAAATTGAAACAATAGTAGCATATCTATGAACAGACTGAATTATTGCACAGTTTGCATATTGCACTTTACAGTCCTTCAGTGTGTAGATGAGCCACCTTAGTATTGCACTTAGTTATTGCACATCCATAAAATAAGCCCCTTGATAGGCTAGTTATGCAACAGACGTCATGGTTTGTTTTTCCAAAGAGGTCAACAGTCTAAAGGAGAGCGGAAAGAAACTGTTTTTTAGTCTGGTAGTCTTACAATGCAGGCTTCTGTATCTCCTGCCAGAGGACAGGCGAGTCTATAGACCATTGGCAGGATGTGTTGGATCACTGGAAATCTTTTTGGCACTGTCTATGCACCGGCATTTGTATAGATCTTCTAGAGGAGTAAGGAAGGTACCAATGATTCTTTCTGCTGACCTTACAACTTTCTTGAGAACCTTCTGATTCTGATTATTACAGCTCCCATACCAGACTGCAATGCTGTTGATCAGGACACTTTCAATGGTGCCCCTATAAAAGGTCTGAAGTATGGAGCTTGGTAATTTTGCCTTCCTAAGTTTCCTTAGAAAGTGCAAGCATTGCTGAGCTTTTTTGACTGTGCTGGATACATGGACTGACCAGGATAAGTTCTCCATGAGATGAAGACCCAAGAACTTTGTACTCTTGACCCTTTCCACTGTCATCTCTTTCATCACTAGAGGTTTGTGTGGTACTTGAGATCTTCTGAAATCAACAATCAACTCCTTTGTCTTGCTGACGTTTAGTGCTAGATTGTTGCTGTCACACCAGACCAGTAGTTGATCAATCTCGTTCCTGTAGGCCTCCTCCTCTCCATCTTTGACCATCAGACCCTAGATAGCTGCCTAGGTTACTTTGTGCTGGATCTCACTCTGTGTGTGTGATGCAGTGACAAATGGAAGCAAACAAGATGGACATCTTTCATCTGAGTCACAGAATATTTCTTTTGCAGTTCATCTCAAGGGTTCTGATAAAGTTCATCTGTTATGCACATGGATGACAGCACTTAACCACAGTTTTGTCATTTGTAAAATAAAATTTTATTTCTTCTTATTACTTGGTGTGCATGAGAATTTATCCTTTGGGAGTGTGACTTTTTGTCTGGGGCAGCAGTGTATTCTTACAGTTCACCTTACTTCTTGTGATTAAAAGAAGGAACCTCAAATTAAAATAACAGATTTTTCTATTAACTTCTGATGTAAAAATAATATTTTATATGAATTGCTTGTTTTCTTCTTTCACAGACAGCAATCTGGAATATTTAAACAAAATGATGTGTGCTGGCTATTTACAGTTAAAGAACAGTTGAATGTTTGTACTGCTTTTTTATGGGAACTAAGAAGATTTAAGATTTTAAAAATGCGTCACTCACTTCATATGAGATAATCGCAATGCAACTGCTCTTACAATGAATACCTTCACCATTCTGTTTACAATTTTCCTTTCCTACCCAGGAATTCTCAGAAAGTTGGTCAAATAAGTTTTAGGTGAAGTGAAGTAGACCCATGATGGCATACAATAAGACATCAGCTTCATCATCTAATCCAGAGATGGAAACTGGTACTAGGGCAAGCAATAGAAAAAAAAAAAAAACAAATAGAGTCCCTTCCACTACATAGTAAGTGTGCTGTACTACTATAACCAGTTAAAGACAAGCGCAAAAAAGAAAAAAAATGAAACAAAATAAGATTACAAATGGACTGCAAAAAACTACAAATACTACTGGAGAGCATGTCTAGCTTAATGCTCTGGATCTGATGAACATGTGTGATTACTGTGCGCTTTTGATACCTTTTATTTACATAATACCACCTGTCTCTTTAATTGTATATATCTCACAGTGTCAGACAACAGCAACCAAATACATGGCATGCACGTCTTCTGGTGGAGAAATTATTTTACATTAAATTAGTACATAAAATATTTATTTTAAAAAACATAACTTTTGCAAAGCAGCTGTGTAGGTAGTTTTTTTTTTTAGCTTAATAATATCCTTTGGTGGTATTGGGAAGTTATGAACATGCTTCAGAGCAGTCTAGCACTGCCTAGTAACACACACTTTTGAGGGTATAATGTACTTATTCTTTAAGTCTGACATGTATACACCAATCAGCATCTTCTAGTAAAGGACCTTGAGAGTTAGTCAGGCTGTTTTCTTCTTTTGTTGCAGACATCAAGAGTCCCAGTACTAGCAATGTGGGAAGAGTTGTGGAATTTGGATATGTTCTGATCCTATGCCCAGAAATTCCATGAGGATTCTAGGAAATGTAATATCGGCTTTCTTATCCCTTTAGATAGTAGGCATATTTAATGATATTATGTATTAAGACTGTACTACACACTGTACCTTATGCATAATAAAGAATAATTGTTTTAGTCATATTTTAACATTTTTTTCTATATATTGTAAGATTGTACTACTAATGGTGGCAAACAGGAAAATAAAAAGTGACCATTTTACAGTTATTTGCTTCATATGCACACAAAAGCCTCATCTGTAGCTCTGGAGACCATAGGCTCAACAAAACCAGAATACCATACACATATCACATTACACAGACCTGCCCTGCATTTTTCATGCTGCAGTGTGTAGACTCCATAATAACAACATAACTGACTTTAAAGCAGAATTAAGTTGAAATCAAAAGCTTGTAAGGCAGACACTGTAGCAGGGCAGACCCCAAAACATTTTAGTAATTGGTAACTTCATTATCATACAACAGGCACATATTTCACTGGATTTGACAAGAGGTTTCCTAACAGTGTCACTTATGTTGTCTAGGAACAAATTTATTAGCATCTGCATTAGGTTAAACATATAAAGACTAATTATAACATGGTTATAATTTATGTTGGAATAAGCAATCAAACAAGGTTCTTTTAGACCTCTTCAAATTTCAGAACTAAAAGAAATTGAAACATATACAAAGTAAGAAAATTAGAGGTGAAAGTGGCTTTGCTAAATGCCAAAATTATCAACAGTAAAACGGGTGCTTTAGAAGCTCTCCTCTGTTTGCAAGATGATAATTTCTGTACCATTACTGAAACCTAGTTTAAGGCTTCAAACTATATACCACAATACCATTCCAGTGTCTATCTTCATTTATTGGTGCAGATCCAGTGGGATATATATATATATATATATATATATATATATATATATATATATATATATATATATATATATATATATATATACACATTGCATCCTTCCATTCTATTTAAATTTCTGAAACATTTACAGTGTTTTCAGTATTTTACGTCTTCAGTTTTACAAATTTTATCATTCTAGCTGCCATCCTTTTCTCCACAACTTCCTTTTTTATTTCAGTCAACACATCATTATTCATATTTTTATTATACAGAAATTAATCGCATCTTCTTTCCAAAACACCTATACTATTACCATTGATATCTCATCCTATCTGTCAGCTTCACTTTTTTTTCTTTTTCATATTTCCCCATACAATATTATATCCATGTTTATATTTAAAAAATCTTTCCATATATACTTATTTTGATTTTGTTTTCAAAAATCTTCATTCTTTTTAGAATCGAAAAATGTTTTGTCATTTCTTTTTCATTACACTCATGTTTTCTCACATCCATTACTTTATATTTCATACTACTTTTTACAGCATATTATTCAGTAATAATCTCCACAGAAATCTCCAGCTTCATAAAATATTGAAATATTTACTTTCTATTTGTTATTGGTTTTTAACCTCATCTTTATGATTTTCCATGAATATATTAAATAATATTTCTCTAATATCATGTTAGACCATTCCTTTTTATCTTTTTAAATTTATCACTCTTAATTTTACATAACTTCATCTTATAATCATATTCTTTTTCCTCATCATCTTCTCCTTTTTACTTATTTTCATTTCTTCCATCTTTGCATATTTCATATAAAATATGTTCCCTATCAAGCTATTTCCTTCTGATTTATTTTTTTAATACTCAGAAAGGTGTATAGATGCCTAATATACATATGGAGATTTTAAATTTAAACCTTCTTCATCTTTTTTATTTTAAACAATTCTCCTTCTAACTAGATTGAATTTTGATCTCCAAATAAAACTGAAAAAAATCTAACAAAATCAAATATTCCAACTTTTCAATATATATGCATTTACTACATATATACCTTTTTCTAAAGGATAAATACAACATTTCCACAAAATAGCTTATTTATTTTATTCAGCATTTCTCTCCATTGTTCTATTTTTCAGCTGTCACCAAATCTTATTACTAATATGTTTATCTAATTTTAGAAAACTGTATCTCATTTATAGCCTTTATTTCACCAGACCCCTTATGTTTTGACCTATTTAACCTTAACCAATCTTTACTTAGCATTCTTTCCATCACTGTCACAGTTTATTTCATCCCTACTATATATTTGTTAGAATAACAAAATCAGACACATATGAAAGGCCCATGGGTATTTTTACACCTTTTCCTATTTTCCATCCTGCTTATCTCATTTCTCCAATACATGTTTGTATTATTGCATTCTTTACTAGCACAAATAAAACATATTCATTATACACTCCTTTTATGCTTTTTTTATTTTCTTTCCTAAACAAGCATTTACCATAACTTTCATCGAAGACATCTTATAGCACTTCTTTAATACTTTTGTAGTTAATGGAAAACAGTGATTATGCTCTGATATTCAGAAAAAGATAAATCAGTTCAGCACTACTAAAGTGCAAGACCTGATCTTAAACGTTAAGCACCCACTGTTTATAGGGCAGTCAAATCTCCCAGTATTGACCAGCAAATGGTGGTGAAGATTTGTTTCTCCCTGTTGCCTGTGCTGGAAACGGGTCCCCAACTTCCATGCATAAGCTTAGAAAGTTGGTAGAATAGAGTATTTTCTGAAGGATGCAAAATTTGTAAATTCAAATGTCTGCCATTGTTTAGTGACTTCAGTCCTCTGTGATTTTCCTGAAAACAACAAAGTTTGAGGAATGGACCAAACATATGAGGCAAAAATTTCTGCAAAAATCTGGACAGATGAGAGGCCTGGAAGGTGAGTGTAAGCATAGAAGACCGAATTACACTGTCTTTGTGACAACACTCACTTAGTGCTTCATAGCTTTGAAAGCAATCAAAACACCTAGAGCTTTTTTCTGTAACCAGTTGTACATGGAGCAGATAAAGCTCCATGAATGACAAAGACTTATGATTGGGTCTGTGATCATAACCCTTAATTATGTGTTCTCGACACGGATGCCAAGATTCACCTGTCAAGCTTCATTCTTGAGGTGAATTTCTTGGCATCAGTGTCTTAAACACATAAGAAGCAGGTTATGATCAGTGAGCTAATCGGACGAAGGGCACTGAGCAAACTCTGGTCTGTGATATATAAGTATCCTGTTTTTTGCTTATTTTTACGAGTTATTTATAGCACTTTTATTGTCTGCTACATACTTTTCTAGCTAATTTCACTGTGTGTGAGGTATTAACTGGAAATTTTCTACATTTGTTAAACATCTGCTTTGGTTTGTTTGTTCTGATTTCCTGCCAAGGAGTGCATCATATAACTTATTTGTTTGCAGTTAAAAGCATTCTCTAGAGTCTCCTTGCTCCTATATTTGTTTAAAGGAGCAAGGAGACTCTAGAGAATGCTTTTAACTACAAACAAATAAGTTATATGATAATATGATAAAAGCATTCTCTAGAGTCTCTTGCACCTTTATTTGTTTAAAACTTTCATTTAAAGGCTCACTGCTGCTTTTCTACTGTGATAAACATTTCTGCAGATTTTTTTCTACCTAAGTAGTGTGGGTAGTTGTAGCATTTTCCATATTCAGGCTTGCATTTTGGGCCTAGTTGTTTGTAGAGGCTGTGTGTCTGAGCACATGTTCCAGGCAATCTTAGTATAGCCAAAGCCATTCTTGCATTTTAGTGAGAGGGGAAGTGTTTATGGTCATTGGCTGACTGGGGTTACCTGGACTATAGCTTGGAGTAAGCACCTCATTGGTTTGTTTGTTCTGATTTTTTCCCCACCCTCTCTCCCTATTGGTATCCTGTTCTTATACTTGGTGGCTTTGCAGTTGCCCACCCCTACTGTAAATTTAATCTGGGACACTCCTCCCAGTCTAGTGTCATTACCTCATTCTACCTAATACAGGGAGAACATTTGAGAAGGCCAACCCACTTATTTTCTTAACCTTGAATTATCTTCTGCTCCTCCTTTCTCCTTTTCCACTTTACAAAAAAAAAAAAAAAACATTTCTAAGCTTGTTTCCTGCCATTCCTGTAAGTAGTCTAGTCCAGATACAGATTTGCTGTATCCAGGGCTGTTTGTAAGTTTCTGAGCCCCCAAGCATTTCTGTGTTGGAGGGAAGCCTTCTAGCTTATCAGTAGGAGTGGTAAGCACTAGACAGCTTATCTAAAAAAAAAAAAAAAAACACTTTATGCATTGCCGCTTAGCTAGGGTTAAACTATTCCCATCACCATAAAGTCTGCTGTTCAAATTTTCCCTTAGAACTAGCCAGCTGTTTTTAGTTTTAGCAATCAAATCTGTTTCTTTGAGCTTAGCACTTGGTCAGAACTTGTTGTAAGTACTAAATAAGCTACAAATTACTACATCACTCAACTTTCCTCACTTGTCTAGAGGAAAACAGTTTTTAGTACTTAATAAATAAGCACCCATCCAGGCATGTCTAAGGGTTAGCTCCCAGTGTTTCCTCCTGTCTACCTGATGAATCTGGGCATCTTGTGGCAATACAGCAATTGCCTCATGTACACAGATGATGCTCTCCTCCTACCACCCAACACTACAACCTGTGAGAGATGCTTATATAGCCAAACTGGAAGCAAATCTCTCTTCACCCAAGACTGGACTAGACAGTCAAGAGGAGAAGGAAAACACTTGCACCACACCACACTCATCACATAGTCCCTCAAAACCTACACCACCAAAACACACACACATAGAAACACAAAACACATACCTACATTCATAGAGGCTGTCAATAAAAATCTGCCCAAGCAACAGGGACCTCCAAAGCAGAAACGCAAGCAACCTCCACCCCCCCAACACAACCCAAATGACACATAGCCCACAAACTCAGTGTGCCAGTCAACCACAGCCCATAAGGCATAACAATGTACCCAACACTCTAGCGATAGTTGACTCTATGGTCATGCACATTGATGTTCCACTCACCAGGCTAAACAAGGATAAAGTTACTGTCAGCTGCGTGTCAGATGCTAGGATCCGCCACATAACGCACGCACTCAGGTCACTCCACAACAAGTACTAATATGACTCTGTCATTGTCCATGTTGGTGTGAATGACCTCAGATGTACCTCCCTGGACTAAATGAAAGGAGACGTAGAGGAGATGTCCAATCTTGTAGCCCAGGCAGGTATGTCCCTAGCCCTGAGTATTACCCTGCCATCACCCAGAATGATACCACAGTACAAGGACAAAATGATTAACTTCAACAATTGGCTAGGCTTCTGGTGTCATTCTAAGGGGATCCAGTATCTGTCTGCCCACCATCAGACAATAGTGCTGAAATACTTATCAGTAAACTGCAAATCAATATTATAAGGCCATAAACATAATCTGTATATACCTTCCCCCTGGCAATAACATTAGTACACTTGAATATATCCTTAACTGGCTTTCCACCAATCTCCCACAAGAAACCTTAGTCCTAGGAGACTTCAATATAGACTGGCTGACCTGCTGTAATATTCACCAAACCACCCATATTAACCTTTATGGCTTCACACAAACTATTAACGCCCCCACCCGAACTAATAGAACCAACAACAAAGAAAGTACCTTGGACTGGATACTTACCAATAGTCCTCACCAAATGTATAAATCAGGAACCCTCCCAGATGACCTCAGTGACCACTCACAAACCTATATTATCAAACATAAGACCAACCTAACTCCCCCTCTCTCCTACAGAATTATACACACCAAAAAGCACTTTAACCCAGAACTTTTCCAAACTGAACTCAAACTATGTAATTGGTCACCATTAAAATATCTTCCACTCAATGAAGCCGTAGAATACTTTAACATAACATTCCTAACAATCCTGAATCATCACGCCCCATCACGTTCAGTTAGAAATAAAACTAAACCAGCACCTTGGCTCACCAATAATACTAGGCAAAAAATCCTTCATAGAAATAAATCCTGGGGAAAATGGCGTGCTACTAAAAGTCCTACAGATCACCAAACCTTTAAACAACATAGAAATAATGCAAAATAAGCCATTCTATCAGACAAAAAGAACTTTTTCCTTCAAACACAGCAAACATACCACAAGGCACCACAAAAATTTTGGACCAGCATTAACAAACTTCTGCACCCAGGTCAATCAATCAGTCACTCCCAACCCACTTGGCTCTAACCCTGACAACCCCTTCCAAACTGCTAATGCCTTTAATTCTTTTTTCAGTGATGCTATCAAAAATCCTGCTAGCCATCTTTCTCCTGATACCTCAAATTTACCTACTTCTTCCACTATCCCACCTCCTCCATTTTATTTTCAACCAGTGTCTACTTCCTTTATTTGTTCACTTCACCTAAAATTAAAACCTACCACCCTCTCAGCTGACCAACTCCCTGCAGAATTCCTGCAAAATGGAGCTAAAGCCATCACTTTCCCCATTTCTATTCTGATCAATAGAACCATAAATGAAGGAACTATCCCATCTATCTGGAAAATTTCCCATATCATTCCACTACATAAAGGGGGACACTCCAATGACTATTCTAACTTCCACCCAATAGCTCTGCTATATCCCCTTGCAAAAATAATGGAAAAGTGCATCCATAAGCAACTACTCTAACACCTTCTCCACTAAAACTTAGTTGCCAACCGTCAACATGGTTTCAGACTTTTCCACAGTACCACCACTGCCCTACTATCCTTCTCAGACACCATCAACAAAAACCGTAACAAAAATATTCTTTCCTCTGCAGTCTTCATTGATTTATCTAAAGCCTTTGACATGGTTAATCACCAACTTCTCCTGCACATACTGAAATCCCTTTCACTTGACCCCATAACCATGAACTGGTTTAAATCTTATCTTGAAAACCGTCAGCAGGCTGTACTGTGGCATAATACACTGTTTGATAACCTACCTGTCTCCCTCGGTGTTCCTCAGAGATCCATTCTAGGTCCACCCCTCTTTTCCATCTATATTAATGACCTACAAGCAGCAGTACCAAACACCACCTGCATTCAATATGCAGATGACTCTACCATTATCTGTTCAGCCTCCTCTGAAAGTGAACTTAAATCTCTTACGAAAAAAGCTTTCAATATTTTAGAACAATGTTTTTTAAAGCTCTGCCTCCTTCTTAACCCCCAAAAAACTAAACTCTTACTTTTCACACCAACCCGAAAATCCACCCCCATATACATCTCACACTTATATCAAATGACGGCACCATCATTTCTCCCAGCCTAACTACTAAACTCTTAGGAATAACAATTGACAACAACCTCAACTTTGATACCCATATAAACAACACAATAAAATCAGTGAACAAAAAACTGGGATCCCTTTACAGAATTAAGCCCTTTCTTACTCCAGTAGCTAGGACTGTTACAGCCAGAACCCACTTAATCTCAACTTTATTCTATGCCTCCCCCATATATACTAACCTTTCTAAAAACAACCTCAACAAACTGGCCACATCCTATAATAATATTGCTAGATTTGCCACAGGCTCCCCTTTCAGAACTTATCACTGTCTGAATTTAAAACAACTAGACTGGTTAGAATTTCACAATCAGCTTAAATTTCTACAGCTCCCCATAGTCCACAAGGCCCTGTATAAACCCACCAACACCCCTATACTCTCTACTATCATTACACCTTATAATAATAATAAAAATAACCTACGCCCCTCAGATAAACTACTGATCAATACTTCAAGGTCCATTCACTCAGCAGGTGACTCCCTATACTCTAACTCCGTAGGAAAGCTATGGAATTCACTACCCACTGAACTCACATCACAAATTTCTCTTTCACTCTTTAAAAAGAATCTAAAGCTATTCCTAAAGACACACTGGCTATGCTCCTGTACTAACCCTGACTAACCTCTCTCCTTCTTGACTAACAACTACTCCTTACTCTATAATTATTACCTAAACAATCATAATACCATGTCATCATAAATAATATGTATGATTACATGGATATTGTATCTTATGTACAGTACCCTTGATTCTTACTGGTACTTCTATCCTTGCTAAGACTAATGTATTTCGTAAAGATATATGAAATTTTTTGTAACAACTGCTTTTTATGTAACAACTCCTTTTTTTACTATTTGTACATTTTATCAGCCAATATTTTTTATCTGTTATTACTCTTAAAGTATGTACGTATTATTTTTATTTTTATTTTTTGGAGCTTTTCTCCCTGGGCCTCTACTGAAAATGGACATGTATCCAGCTAGACTAGCCCAGTCAACAAATGTAAAATAAATAAATAAAATAAATATGATCAACAGACCACGATGCTTTGCCAGAGATGGCCTGTACCTGTCGCCCTTGGGATTCTGGATACTGGCTAAGGCTCTTGCCACCCCTATAATGCCTTTTTTAGGCAAGGTTCAAATGACAAATTCACCATAACAGGTACAATTAAGCAAAATCTGAGGGTAATGCTACTCAATGATAGAAGTCTAAATTTCAAAGTGCACTCACTTGAGGCACTCCTTAAAATGCAGAACATTGACATCTGCGCAGTGACAGAGACATGGTTCAAGGCTCCAGAGAGCACCCCTGCATTACCATGCTCTAATTCATACCACACCTTTCGGCCACCTAACCTGGACCAAAACACTATAGGGGGAGGTGTGTCCATACTCATTAAGGATAGCCACACCTCCAGGCAAGTTGCTCAGCATAATGCATCCGAGATTATCAAAGTGCAACTAACTTTGGGCAAGACTGCAATCCAAATTGTAGCTTGCTACAGATCCCCCACCATGCCCCAGGATTCCCCCTCCTCATTTCTTGATACACTGTAAAATATTAGGGTACAACCTAACACACTAATCATGGGCAATTTCAACTACCCCACCATTAACTGGGAAAACTACTCCTGTACCAACTCTTTTGCTCAACGTTTTCTGGAATTCATAAATTTCAACACCTTGGATCAACTTATCCACACCCCCACCAGGGGCAGCAATATCCTAGACCTGGTCATTTCCAACATGGGCTACTGGAGTTCCACACCAGAGGTCAGTTCCTCATTGGTCAGATCCGACCACAAGCTAATCACCCTAGACATCCACATCCCTCCCCCACCCCCCATTAGGGAAACCACCGTAAAAAATGTCTTCAAAGCCAACTTCATGCTTCTTAAGACAGAAGTGGCAAACTTCACGACACCCATGCAGATGGACAATAGAGGTACGACTGCTGAATACTACACAAATGCACTTTATAAGCACTTACACGAGTGCATTGATCGTGCAATCCCTAACAGAACCAAGATGCTATCCTCCAAAAAAAGGAAGCCAATCTGGTGGTCCTCTGCCATAAACAAACTCTACAACAGAAGAAAGAAACTATTGCAAAAAAGAGTAAAATCCCATGATTGGAGGAACTCCCTGGAGAGCCTGAGTAAGAAGCTGAGATCCCTCATAAAATCCTCCAAAGTTAGTTATGAAAACAAAATCACCACTGATTCTAAAGACAACCACAAAGCATTCTATAGCTGTGTCAAAAATCTCAATGGCAACACTCAGATCTTCTCTGAGTTACAGCACAATGGCACTAAATATACAGAACCAACTGATATTGCCAACATCCTGGCGGATAGGTTCAGTGCTAACTTTACCCCCCCCCCCCTTTCACCCTATCTGCTAACATCCTGGCAGGTTCATTGCTAACTTTACCCCCTTCTCACCCCCTAAAAGGCCCATCTCTATACTGGAAGAATGCAAAGTTCCTGTAATCATGGCTGCACAGGTAAAAGCCACACTCTCCAAAGCCAAGAACACAGATCCATGGGACTGACAACATCCCAGGCTGCGTTCTACATGAACTACAGAATGAACTGGCACCCTACCTAAGTACCATGTTCAATCATAGCCTCAATTCAGGCTTTGTGCCCACTGAATGGTGCATAGCAACGGTTATCCCATTCCACAAAGGGGGAGCCACCACAGATCCTGGAAACTACCATCCCATTAGCCTGACAAGCCTGGTCTGCAAGGCTATGGAATGTATCATCATGGAACTTACAAACAATGACATTGGTAATCTCCACACTCTAGACCCCACCCAGTTCAGGTTTGTAAAAGGCAGATCATGTCTCCCTAACCTGATAGACATCTTTGAAGCAGTCACCAAAGCCATAGATGAGTGTAAGGTGGTTCATACAGCCTATCTAGATCTCACTAAGGCTTTTGACAACATTCCCCACTCTGGAATTATAGATAAGTGCACTAAACTAGGTATAAATCCCTATGTCACAAGATGGGTTGCCAAAATGGCTCACTGACAGAACCCACACTGTGAAAGTAGCAGACTCCAAATCTGTCTTCAGACCAGTGACAAGTGGAGTACCACAGGGTTCAGTCTTCGGTCCTCTCCTGTTTGGTATCTACTTCTCTGAAGTACAGGCTAACACAGAAGGTCTTTGGCTAATGAAGTTCACAGATGACTGCAAACTAGGAGCCATAATCAAAACTCCTAACAATGTGGACATCCTACAAATGGGCCTCACTGAGACAGATGCCTGCTATCAAAGCCATGGCCTCAAGCTCAATGCCAAAAAGTGCATCGTCATCCCTTTTGGTAAAAACTCTGTACCCATGAACTACCACATAGGTGGTAGTCTACTTAACACCAAAAGTATGATAAGAGACCTTTGGACACAGGGGGACAGTAGACTCTCCTTTGATAATCACATCGTTGCAGTAGTCAGGAAATCCTTCTACATGGCACACCTTATCACAAAAGGTTTCTCATACAGAAAAAAAGAGGTCATTGTTCCCCTCTACTCATCACTCATTAGACCCATTATAGAATACAGCACCCCTTTTGGCATGTACCTCACAAGATATCTACAACAACTGGAAAGGTCGTAGAAATACCTCGCAAAGAGGATTACTGGCCTCAAACAGACGCCCTAAGCAGACTACCTCAAAAAACTCCAGCTTTACTCCATCGCATATCACCTACTCAGCGGCGATCTCTGCCTAACATACAAAGTTATGTCAAACCCAGAACTGTTGGACATGCTCCACTTAAAGAAATCCCAATCCCTCTGAGCTACATGTGCTAGGGACCAAAACCTTGTCACCACAATAAACAGAACATGCTGGAGGGATAGATTCCTGTCCCAGAGACTTCCCATACTCTGGAAAAAACTACCTAGCTATATCAAAAAAGCTCCTCATTAGCACTCATCAAGAAAATCCTGATGATTGAATGCGAGATAGGAAATTCACCCCAGAGATCACTTCTGTGGCTCTGCATGACAGAGGCACAGGAAAATAATTTTCTTGGGTAGTGAAAGCCAGGGTACCTTTTTGGCTAGGCTTATATAGGCCCTAGGGCCAATAGCCTAGTACCTACCTATGAACCTATGACCCCCTCATAATTGTTTATATTATTTCTTCCCAACCACATAATCCTCTAAAATATCCCATATTGCCTCATGACTTAACGAATCAAATGTTTTTGCTATGTCACATGTAACCATCATTGCTTCTTTATTCTACCTTAAAATAGCATATATTACCTCTTTTATTTCTGACATTTCCTTTACCCATTTCACCTTTCGTCTATATACCTTCTCCCTATCACTTTTTCAAAAGCAATCCTAATTCTTTATTGCATTATCTTTATAAACATTTTGCAGTTGGTATTCCTCAGTGTTATTGACCATCCGTTCTTAATTTTCTTGTCATTTAGTTCAATATAAAATTAATCACTCCAACACATATCTTTTCATTTTCAATCCCTTCCTCTAACCGTTCATTTAATATTTCCAAAATACTTATTTTCCCTTACATTTATTAACTTATAGCATCCAGAACTTAACCCATCCAGGTCTGGTGCTTAAATTTCCTTCCCTTCTTTTAAAATGTCTTCCAATTCTTTCAATTCAATTATTTCTTCCAATCTACATTTTGCTCTATCCAAAACTTTCTTTATTTCAACCTTCCCCTTTCAATTTCTTTCTTCTTATACATAGTTTCTACAAATTTTTCTATCTCCATAATTTCTTCTTGTTTACATTTTACAACCCTATTCTCATCTACCATTCTATCTGTTTTAACTCCCCTTCTTAATACTCCTTTTGAAAAAAGGGTGAAGCCTATTCCTTCTTTCCCTTTAAAATATCTCTGTTTATACATCTTTTTTCTTTATTTTCTTCATGCAGTTTCCTTTCTATTTCTCTTATTGTAGTACTTCCTTCTTCCATTCCACTCAAAATCTTTCCCCATATTTTCATATTCCCCTTGACTTCAATCTACCCTTCTCTCTACTTCCAAAAATGTATTATATTTCTCTTTAAACACGACCCACATTTTGCCTAGCTTTCATAAAATGCTGTCATCATCGTGTTCTTTCCATAGTCTACTATCTTCTTCTTTCATGTCTTTTTTGTACTTACAACCCCTATTAACCCTTTTACCCATTTCTTCTTTATTTCTTCATTACTACTTAATACTGCACATTTTGCTCAATGATATGAAAAATACATTCATTTTACTCCTGCTACTTCCCACGTCATCTGAATATATAACATAATCTATATCTGTTTTAAACAATCCCCTTTTGTATGTCCATTCTCTTTGTTTCATATTTTCAACTTTCCATATTGCAGTACTTCTTTTGTCATCTTTGCATCTTTTCCTTTTTCTTTTCTTACCTTCCAATTAAAGTCTCCAGTGATTACTATTTACAAGTTTACTATCACTTTTTTGATTCTTCTAACATTCTTTTCTTTCTGTTATGTTTGTATACCCATATATTACTGTTACCCTCACACTTTTTATTTTTTGTCAGGTTGTATACCATCACCCTTCCTGGTATAACACTTGCCCTTACTGGTATTACACTTGTTACATCTAGTATTTTTATTTCATCTTCTCTTATTAATACTTCTAACCCAGAATGCATGTCATATCTTACTGATCATATAATACTTCCCAATACAACTTCATTTTTTTCCTCTTTTTTACTTTTTAAATGCATCTTGTATCTAGCAAATATAACACATCCATCTTTTTTATTTTTGCACCATTCAACAGCCATCAAACCCCTCACTTTATTCCTTGTACTGTCCCCGTTTAGTTCCAAAATGCCCAAGTTATTTATTTCCAATGTTTGCATATTTTTCTCCTTTTGTAATTTTTTTCCTTCTCACTTCTTTCCAATAAATCTAACTTCTTTCTGTTTATGTTCTTTCCCTGTTTCTGAGTCACCATCTTCCTCTTTTTCACTTGCCAATCTAGCCCATTTATTTTCTGCCAGTATCTGAATCTCATACACTGTTAGTCCTTAATTTGCTCTTTTTTCTTCACCTTGAGTCATATTTCTTTCCCTTTTGTCCTGAATATTGTTTTCTTTATGTTGGCTTTCTCCCTCTCAATTACTTTTTCATGCAGCCTTTCTTTCTCCAGCACCAGACATTCAAACCAAAAATGACCAAACTCATTGCATTTCCTGCAGAATGGTCAAAAGTTTGTGGGTCTATTTTACTTTGTCAAAAACACAAATAAGTGAATATCATTTTGTTGAATGCTTTTCATCAAAGCGGCACATTGTTGAACTGGAATTTAAATGAAAATGTTACCAGGGGAAAGAAAATGTGGGCCATCATTGGAAATCGGCCCTTTCCCCACTGTAGTGTGATCTCAGAGTTGGTATATTTAATTAGGGGAATTGTGGGGGTGCAGCTCCCCACCTGGGAGAGTTTTAAATTTTGTCATTTTTGTGATGCTTAGTTGGTCAGCCAACCACTTTTTCCCCTGGGAAGATTTTCATTTAAATGCTGGTCGACAAAGTGATGGTTTGCTGAAAAGCATTCGACAAAGAGGCATTCGCTTATTTGTGTTTTCAACAAAATAATATAGACCCAAAGTTTGTAGCAGTACGGCCTTGCTCCCCACATTGTTCACGTCTTCTTTTTACACATTCCTGAACTAAATGTTTTCATCCTCACACTAGAAGAAAGCCTTCATTTGGTCCCAATACCTAACGATTGTTCTTATCCCATTCACTATTGTATTATTTGAATATATGCTGTGATTTTCCATTATGAATATCTAACTTAATCCACATTTCCCCATCCCCCTGTCCACACATTTCATTATCATGCATTTCTCTTATGTCATGTACTCTACCACATATTGCTAGAAAAAAGTTTTAAGTTCAGATTCCTCTGTTTTTGAAGTTTTCTTTTAACTGCAAGCAAGAATTCTAAAATAAATAAAGTCTTTCCAAGGTGATGTTATTTCTTTTTTTCTACTTAACCTGTAAACTTTTTTGCACCTGAAAAAGCCTCAATAGTTACTTCACAAAGTCTTCTAACCCCAAACGTAGCAACATTCTTATATATTTTAAAGTAAACAATAATAAATTGCAATATAATATTGTCCATAATGTCATACCTGTAAACAGCAGTACTGTTTTGACTTTTTTCTGAGGTTTCTGCCCTTCTGCTCCTGTCAAATAATGCTCTTCTTATTCTACAATGCTTCTTTTTCCTTGACTTGCAACGCTTGCATATGTTTTTTTTTTTTCTTTACTTCATTTCTTTCATCCACACTACCCCATTGCAGAGGCATATTCTTAAAACTTTAATTTCACTTAGTGCTGGAAAAGAGTAGGGAGTACTTTATTTAAAATACAGAAATAAGCAAATTGTATGTAACAAAATCTGTGTACTCCTATACACGTGCCACACAAAAAAGAAAACTGTAAATAATCAAAACAATATTCAAGTCATAAAAAACATTCAAGAACAATATTTGCTATTCCTTAATTACTTATTTATTTACTTACTACTTGTTCACTGCATTAGTAGACTGGTCTGTTGAGTCTTTCCATCCATAACCGAAGCTTATAGAGCAGAAAATACATCAGTCTTTCAATCAGAAATATTATGTACAAAATGAGTATCTTGTAAAAACTCATATAATGTTTATCTTTCATCCTCCCCACACTTTTTGCCATAGCCATTTCTTAATGCAGTCTGTGATTTCTGTCATATCTCTCTTTTTAATAAATAACACTTACTTAGTTCTTATTTGCCATATTTGAAAACTAATGGCTATACATATTTATCACTTTGATCTATTTCAGTTTTACAACATTTTGGGATAGATCCATAAACAACATTCTCCATAATTATATTTATTAGTTTCTGAAACTCAATTTTGTTTTACATTGTCCGATAATAATTTAATTCTGAGATATTTGAAAAATATGTGTTCCATCATTTCTGTTTTTTCACATTCATAACAATGTTTAAACCTACTGCCTTATACTTCATGTTACATTCTACTGGCAATTACCGAAGCATTAATTTAAACATAAAAATCTTTTACTTCTCATGTTTTATATCTTTTCTTTCCTGTCTTTCTTTGATCACTGTTTTAACTCTTCATCAAGATTTTCCTAAAGGTTAATATAAAATATTCCAACATCAGTTTTATCATACCATAGTTTTCTAGTTTGCTAAACCTCAGTTAGATTAATTTTCCATATTTTTTATTCTTCTCCCATTCCCTGATTTCTGTATTTATTATATTCCTGATTGTCTTTCCTCATTTAAGTCTTTCCCAACAATCTCCATAGTTACTCCATATGATAAGTTTAGGATTTTTTTTTATTTAACCCCCCATTTACTTGCTTATTGTATATAATTCCCCCCTGTAATCTGGTTCAAACTTGACCCTCCAATAAAATAAAATAAAAAAATATTTGTAATAATTCTTTGTCTAAATCATTCAGCAAAGCTGCTACCCTTCCTAAATAGCCATGATTTTCCAAAATGATACAATTTATTAAATATACCTTCTTTCTAAATCTTAATGTAAAACTCTCCAATAACTTAATTTTATTCTGTATCACACTCAGCAACATTTTTTCACAGTTTTTTTAATTGTGCCATGATTCTCAAATGCTATTCATAACAACTCAGTTTTATATTCATGGAATTCTATTCTCATTTTCTCCAAATCCCTTAATTTTACTTTTAATATGCAATCCAATCCATTTTAATTATGATTCCAACTTCTGTAATACATCTAGTGCACATCCTACAATTTTTGCAGTGATTACATCACTTATGTAAATCATTAATAATGGTACTTCTGTTTCATTCTTAAATGAATATATTACCTTCTCCATTTTCTTCTTGACCTTCACAATTAAATGTATTAATAATACAAACAAAAGGCTGCTTAATGAGCATCTCTACCAACACTTTTCTGAACATGAAACCGTCATATGCTGATTTTATTGATTTTATAATCTGTGTAGTTATATCATATTCTTCCAAAATATCCCATAATTGCCTCCACTCCATATTATCAAATCCTTTCTCTGCATCACATATTATCCTAACATCTTCCCCATTTCCTGTAATACTACAAACAATTTCTTTAATAATGATCATCATTTCTCTTGCTCGTCTATTTCTTGCACCATATATCTTCTCTTTCCATTTCATTTTCAACACTCTTTTTAATTGTATTTGTAAAGTTCTTATTATTAATTTACCGTCAACATTCATTTGTGTTATTGGTATCCATTTATATAAAATTTCTTTACAGCTTTTTTTTCCAAATTAATTTTATATTTCTGTCACTTACTCCATCACTTGTAAGCTCATCTTCTTTCCATTCATTAAATACATTAACCAATATTTTGTATTGATTTTCTTCTAAATTTTTGTAACATTTATAATTTAGACTATGGTGCAGGTACGGATTTTTTATTCATCATACTCAAAACTCTCTTTACTTCTTCAATGCTAATTCATTTTCCTTACGTTTCTTTTAATTCTTCAGTTAATTTTTCTACTTC